>NC_137071.1:75859168-76084168 GCF_951640355.1 Cnephaeus nilssonii
AGAGTAAAAAGGTTGAACTGTTTATAAACCTAAGCATCAGAGTCACTTGAGTTTCTTTTCAAACAATAAACATTTATTTTTCTTTTACAGTTTCTGTGAGTCAGGTCTTTGAAAGCAGCCTACCTTGGAGGTTTAGGCCCTGGGTCTCACATTATACTATAATCAAGATGTCAGCTGGGGCTTCAGGCATTTGAAGGCTTGTCTAGGGATGAAGAAACCCCTTTAAAAGGGTCTCCCTTGCTCTGGCTGGTGTGGGTCAGTTGGTTGATGATTGTTCTGTGCACTGAAGGGTCGGCTGGTTTGATTCCCAGTCAGGGCACATGCCCAGGTTGTGGGGTAGATTCCCCAGTCCCCTGTTGGGGTATTTGCGGGAGGCAGCAGATTGATGTTTCTCTTTCACATTGATGTTTCCCTCTCTTTCACTCTCCTTCTACCTTCCTCTTTCTCTAAAATCAATAAAAGCATATTTAAAAATAAAAGTGGCTTACTCACATGATTAACCAGTGATCTAAGAGGCCAAGATGAAAGTTGCAATGTCTTTTATAATCTAGACTTGAACCTCACATAGTGTCACTTCTATCATATTTTGTTGGTAACACAGACAGGATTTGAGTCAATGTAGGAGATGACCACACAAGGATATGAATAACAGGAGTTGATAATTATTAGGTGTCATTTGGAGACTGGCTACCACAGGCACAGAACAAAGCAAAGAAGGGTGGAAAATGAATTGGGTGTAGTTGGGAGGTAGTGAAAATCAGATAAAAACCAGCACCCTGCATTGACCACCTTATTTAAAATATTTGTATGCATTCCTGCAATTCTATATCCCATTACTCTGTTTTATTTTTCTTTACAGGACTTAATGCTACCTGAGAAATTAAATATTTATTTTTTAACTATTTTACTTTCTGATTCCTCCATCAGAATACAAATTCCATGAAATAAAGGACTTAGTCTATTTTGTTCCCTGTTGCTACCTAACAACCTTCAATTAAGTATTAGTATATTTGAAGGTATAACACTTGAGTTTTTCGTTTTTAATTTAACTTTATTGTTGAAAGTCTTACAGATGTCCTTTTATTCCCATTGATGCCTTTCACCCCACACCCACTCCTCCCAGGCCTTCACCACACTATTGTCTGTGTTCATGGGCTATGCATGTATACATATAAATTCCCCAGCTAATCCCCCCTATCCCCTATCCCTGCTTTCCTTCTGAGATTCGTCAGCCTGTTCCATGCTTCTATGCCTTTGAAACTATTTTGTTCATCAGTTTATTTGTTCATTAGATTCTACATATGAGTGAGACCATGTGTTGCTTATTTATTTCTGACTTGATTATTTGGCGTAGCATAATATTCTCCAGGTCCCTCCATGTTGTCTCAAATGGTAAGAAATCCTTCTTTTTTACTGCTGCATAGTATTCCCTGGTGTAAAGGTACCACAGCTTTTTTTATATACTCATCTACTGATGGGCACTTGGGCTGTTTCCAGATCTTATCTATTATAAATTGCACTGCTATGAACATAGAGGTGCATATATTCTTTCTGATTGGTGTTTCAGGTTTCTTAGGATATATTCCTAGAAATGGGATCATTGGGTCAAATGGCAGTTCCATTTTTAATTTCTTGAGGACACTCCTTATTATTTTCCACAGTGGCTGCACCAGTGTGCATTCCCACCAGCAGTGTATTAGGGTTCCCTTTTCTCCACATCCTCACCAGCACTTGTCATTTGTTGATTTGTTGATGATAACCATTTTGTTAGGTCTGAGGTGATACCTCATTGCTATTGTTTTTTTATTGATTCCCAAGAGGAAGGGAGAGGGAACAAGAGTTAGAAACATCAATGATGAGCGAGAATCATTGATCAGCTGCCTCTTGCATGCCCCCCACTGGGGATCAAGCCCACTACCCAGGCATGTGCCCTGACTGGGAATTGAACCATGATCCCTTGGTTCATAGGTCGATGTTCAACCACTTAGCCACGCCAGCCAGGAAAGTCATTTTAATTTGCATCTCTGTCATGATTGGTGACTTTGAGCATTTTTTCATATGTTTCTTGGCTTTCTGTATGTCCACTTTGGAGAAGTGTCTATTTAGGGCCTTTGCCCAATTTTTAATTAGATTGTTTTTCTTCCTTTAGTTAAGTTGTATGAGTTCCTTATATATTTTGGAAATTAACCTCTTACTGAATGTATCATTGGCAAATATGCTCTCCCAACAAGTGAAAGAATACACCCTGTCCATGGATTGGTAGAATTAACATCATTAAAATATCCATACTACCCAAGGCAATCTATAGATTCAATGCAATCCCTATTAAAATACCAAGGGCATATTTCACAGATTTAGAATAAACAATCCAAAAATTTATATGGAACTAAAAAAAGACCCTGAATAGCTGCAGCAATTTTGAGAAAGAAGAACAAAATTAGAGGGATCACAATACAAGATATCAATTTATACTACAAAACAACTGTACTCAAAACAGTCTGGTGCTGGCACAAGAACAGGCACATAGATCAGTGGAACAGAACAGAGAACTCAGAAATCAACCCAAGGCATTATACTTAATTAATATTTGACAAAGGAGGCAAGATCATACACTGGAGTAAAGGCAGTCTCTTCAGTAAATGGTGTTGGGAAAATTTGACAGGTATGTGCAAAAAAAAATGAAATAAGACCTCCATCTTGTACCATACACAAGAATAAAATAAAAATGGATAAAAGACTTAAATGTAAGTCATGAAACCATAAAAATCTTAGAAGAAACCATAGGCAGCAAAATCTCAGACATCTCTCATAGCAATATGTTTATTGATTCATCTCCTAAGGTAAGGAAAACTAAGGAGAAAATAAACAAATGAGACTACATAAAAATAGAAAGCTTCTGCACAGCAAAAGAAACCATCAACAAAATGAACACTTGAATTTTTAAAAGTTACAGATTTGCTATCCCATCCTTAGAAATCTAATTATAGAAACCTGGAAATCTATATTGTTCTAAAATATCCCAATTGGTTTTCATAAGCATCCAGGTTTGTAAATCAGTGCTCTAAATAATATGGGAGTTGTCTTTGATAACCTAAATGGCCTGTCTTAACTAGAGGGTGCCTGGAAGTAAAATTGACTATTGGAATGGAGAGAGAGAGAGAGAGAGAGAGAGAGAGAGAGAGAGAGAGAGGATATAGTGGGTTTAAGAGGGAATTTAGTTGACCAGGCAGTACAATATTTCATTTATGCAACATATATTGAGCATACCTGGGTTTGCAAATAATACCCCCAACATTACCTGTAGCCTTACTCCCTTCACTGCCTATTCAGAATGCAAATAAGCACCAGTGAATTTATTATAAAACAGAATTTACTAAAGTTTAAAAAATATATACCCTGGAGGATATTACAGAATCTTGATTATATTAATATGCATTTTAAATATCAATGTATATGGAGAATCTATTGGACTTGTTTCACAGTCTTATATGATCTCAGACCCATTTTTCTAAGAAAGTCTTCAGTATATGTATTGCATATATGAAACACCCTTTGGGAAATAATGATTTAGAGCAAAGTTGGAAATAATAAATAATAGAGATTGGCTAAATGTTTACCAAGTTTGTTTCCTTTTTATACTGAGAACATAGATCGATTACATTCTCCAACCTCACTTGAAGTTAGGTGTAGCCACATGACTGAGTTCTAGTCAAAGGAATGTGGGTAAAAATTCTATGTGCCACTTCTGGGTGTGATCCACAAAAACAACTCACATTGCCCAGGGGGTGTGCCTCCATGGTTGAGAGTCGACCTATGAACCAGGATGTCACTGTTTGATTCCCAGTCAAAGCCCATGTCCAGATTGTAGGCTCGATTCCTCCGTAGGGGACGAGCAGGAGGTGGCTTATTAATGATTCTCTCTCATCATTGATGTTTCTATCTTTCTCTCCCTCTCCCTTCCTCTCTGAAATCAATAAAAATATAACAAACAAACAAAACAACTCACACAATCCTCCACATACTTTATCTCCTCTTATTTGCCCTCAAATGTAGAGAACTCTAAGGAAGACTGTGATGTCTTAGAGCAGGTTTGGCAAACTATGGTCCCAGGGTCAAATCCAGCTGCCACTTATTTTTGTAAGTAAAAATTATTTTGAAACCCAGACATACTGTTCTTATTTTTTATTTTTAAATATTATATATGGCTGCTTTCATGCTATAAGAGCACAGATGGGTAGTTGTGACAGAGACTCTATAGCCTACAAAGCCTAAAGTATTTACTACCTGGCCCTTTACAGAAAAATTTGCTGACCTCTACCTTAGGCAAGGCACAAACTTGATGGAAGGAACATGGTCTCTGAATGACTGCATGGAACAAAGTTCCTCCATGAACTCACATTGGACCTTTATTTTGTTAATCCCCTGAAATTTGGGGTTTATTTGTTACTGCAATTGGCCTAACATATTGTAAAGGGATGTGGATATTCTGCTTGCTCCTACAGATAGACTCTCCACTATTTTCTACTGTGTTATGTGCCCAAGGAGAATGCCCACACTTTTGTGAATTGTCACTTCATTAAATTCTCTTTAGTCTTTTGAGTGTGTCAACTGCATTTTACTGATATTCTGACTAACGCAAGGGATGGACTTGAGTCTGCTTTATTTATATTTAAAAATCCACAAATTTTAATGTTATTATGTTATTTGCAGTATACCCCATAGCTGATAGGAACACACTAGTAGTAAGTATTATAGCATATCCAGGTGAAAAATACCAGATTTCTCCTCATACCACATCTAAAATAATGTTTTTAAAAGGCTCTCAAGGCTGAATGGTACAGAAAGAAAACATCCCCCAAGGAGTTGAAGATTCAGAGTTTTCTATTTGCTGTGCCCTCTGACTTCCTTTGTGTCCTCTCACTTCATTTCCAAAGACCAGAACTCTTCAGAAAACTTAACCTTGTGGTCCTTCTTATAAATCCCCCTGCTACTAATATTTGGTAATGATACCAAGAATCCATTAACTAATCCAACACATTAAGGATTCAGCATGGAATCTCCTGTATTTATTTATTATCAATATTTCTTTAGCAGAGGAGTTTCTGATGTCAGTCTACTATTTTAAGAAGACAATCTAATGGAAATCTTAATATATTTAATCAACATAGTTTAAATTTAAGAAGATGATTTCTTATTTCTGTGAATTAAAAATGTTGTTGATATTCTTTATTATATGAAGTGCTCTCTACAGCTTAAGGGGGTTATCTCAGTAAACTAGTTCATAAGTAGCAGAATTGTCAGTGAATAAAAAAAGCTTAACTGACTCTCTTTTTGAAAACTAGATTTCTTCAGGGCTGAAGACACAGATCATGCACTGGCCAGAGTGAATAGTGAGGTCTCCATTGGCCCACAGGTTATTTACTGAGCTTTATAATGGACAGAGTATTGGATACACATTGGAACAAGGAATTTTTTCACAAGGCAACAAGATCAATTTCAATCCAGAACAATGTGTAGTATCGAGTAACTTTTGGAATCTTATTTACCAGTACCAATCTGTCTCATCTTTTAGCTCCCTAAAAGAAATTTAGAGGCAACTCTGGAACACTTAGGGCAAATCCAACTTGAAAATTATTTGCCACATTGTTACCTCTTCAGTTTACAAACTCTCCTTAGAAAATTGGAAAACTGTCCAGATTTTCAACTCTTTGAAATTACATTATAAAGAGCACTAAACCAGAAATCAGGAGCTCAGGATTCTTGAGTCACTAAGTAGCTCTGTGTCCTTGAACAAATTACCAAATTGGGAGAAACGTCAATTTCTTCATCTGTAAAAAGAGGATAATAGCTCTGGCTGGTGTGGCTCAGTTGGTTGGGCATTATCTCAGGCACCAAAATGTTGCCAGTTAGATTCCAGGTCAGGGCACATGTTCAGGTTGTGGGCTTGTCCCTGGTAGGGGATGTGCAAGAGGCAGCTGATCAATGTCTCACTCTAATATCAATGTTTCTATCTCCCCCTTCCTTCCTGTCTTTCTAAAAGTCAATTTTAAAAAGAGGATAATAATAACCTATTTCATAAGGTTGTTGAAAGTATTCAAAGAGATATATGCATGTAAAGTGCTACAATGACATGTACATAGTGAGTACAATATTTTTAAGTGGCAATACTCCCCAAATTGACATAGAATCAATGCAGTTTCATCAAAATTACAGATGTTTTCTTTGTAGAAACTGAGAAGCTGATTCTTAAATCCAAGGCAAATAGAGATAGATTCAGATAGAGAGCAGGCTGACAGTTGTGTGTGTTGGGGGAGAGCAGGGGGGCTGGGGAGGGGGTAGAGGATTTGAGAAAGTAAGAAAAAAAAGAGAAAAAAATCCTGGACACAGGCAACAGTGTGGTGATTTCCAGGGGAATGTGGGGCCGGGGGAGGTGAAGAAGAGTATACCGAGGATAAATGGTGATTGACAGAGACTTGACTTGGGGTGGTGTATACACAATACAATGTAAAGATGATGTGTTGTGGAATTGTGCACATGAAACCTGTATACTTTTGTTAACCAGTGTCACCCCAGTAAATTCAATAAAAAGAAAAAGTTTAAAAATCCATATGGAATTGCAAGTATCCCCAAATAGGCAAAACACTTTTGAAAAATTAGATCAAAGTTGGAGTATTCATGCTTTCTGATTTCAAAACTTACTACAAAGCAACAGTAATCAAGAAGTATAGTAGTGGTGTAAGACATGAAAATAAATGAAATATAATTGAGACTCCAGAAATAAACCTATACATATTGATCAACTATTTTGACAAGGGTGCTAATATCATTAAAGGGGGAAGGAAGTCTTTTCAATAAATGATGCTGAGACAACTGGATATCCACATGCAAAAGAATGAAGTCAGATCCTTGCTTCATACCATATAATACAAAAAATAATTTAAAATTATCAAAGTCCTAGATATAAGATACAAAATTCTTAGAAGAAAAAAGGGATAAATCTTCCCTTTCTTATATACTAGTATGACTCTTAAAAATGAGCAAAAAAGAAAAAAATATATAGAGACTCTATCAAAATTAAAAATGTTTGTGCCAAGGACATTGTGAATAAATTAAAAATACATTTCAGGGTAGGAGAAAAAATCATATATCTGATAAGGAGCTTGTATCTAGAATATGTAAAAAAACTTTTATAACTCAATAATAAAAAGACAACTCAATTAAAATGAACAAATGACCTGAATAGACATTTCTCCAATGAAAATTTATAAATGACCAATAAGCACATGAGAAGATGCTCAACCTTATAGCTATTAGGGAAATGCAAATAAAAACCACAAGGAGATTCTACGTCACACCTACTAAGATGGCTATAATAAAAAAGGTCATATAATAAGTGCTGACAATGATATGAAAAATTGGAACCTTCATAAACTGCTGGTGGAAATGTGAAATGATACAGTCACTTTGGAAAACAGTCTGGCAGGTCCTTAAAAATTTTACATAGAGTTATCATTTGACCCATCAATTGTACTCCTAAGTATATACTTAAGAGAAATGAAAACATGCCTATATAAAAACTTGTACACAAATGTTCATAGCAATATTATTTATAATATTTAAAAAGTGGAAAATTCCAAATGCTTTTAAACTGATGAATAGATAAACAAAATGTGACATACCATATAAAGAAATATTACTCCACCATAAAAATGGATTAAGTACTGATATATTCTACAAGTTAATGAACCTTGAAAATATTATGCTAGCTAAGTGAAATAAGTCAGTTATAAAACACCACATATATTTATATGAAATGTCCAGAATAGGCAAATTTTTAGAGACAGAATATAGATTAGTTGTTGCTTTAGATTTGGGTAGGTGTTAGAGAAGGGCAACTATTAATGGGTATGGGGTTCTTTATAATATGGTGAAAATGTTCTAAACTTAACTGTGGTGATTGTTGCACATATCTGTGAATGTACTAAATATCATTGAATTGTACTCTTTAGGTGAACTGAATTATATATTATGCTTATTATATCTCAATAAAGCTGTTACCAAATAATTATAAAGAAATAGCTAGGTTGAATGTAAAAGAATGGGAAAAGTACTCCCTGGAAACACTGATCACAAGAAAGGGGTGTACCTGTATTATTACTTTTAACCTGTAGCTATATTATTATTTTAAATCTGTTTAGTTCCTTGAAGGCAGGGACCACATATAACTGGACTATAGACTCCTAATCTTGCATAATACCTGGCATGTAAGAGCATTTATTATCTACTTGTAAAATCTCCAAATTGTTCACTGATCATTAAAATTAATAGTAAATGCTACTTGCAACAACATAAATGAATCTCACAAACCTGATGAGACAAAAAGCTAGAAATAAACGCATACACCCTGTATGATTCCAATTTTTATGAAGTCCAAGAATAGTCAAAACTAATCAATTGTGATAGAAGTTATATAGAAATGAGTGTGGTACAATTCTGGAAATGTTCTATTTCTTTATTTAGATGACTGTTTTATATATTGAACCGAATAGTTATGGTTTGTATACTTTATGTAATGTGTATTATTACTCAGTAAAAAATGATACTAAAATTATCCATATATAAATATAGATTCTGGGGTTCTATATTGCCATACATTACTTTCTTTAGAAAGGTATATTTATGTAGATTGTTGAGGAAATCTTGTCTTTATGTTTATAGCATCACCATCCCACCCCAGCCTTGGTCAATTTACACTGCTTGCCTTCGTCTCTTAATGCACTGCAGAAAAAAGAAGAATATCCTTTCCTAGCAAAGACTAACATGTTACTGTATGACTTTCCACATGCTACCCTGAACATCAGATTTTCACAGTTTAAAGTGGGAAGAACTTATCAGTTTGCGGATTGAGGAAGAATATTCTCCACAACAGCAGATCCTGTGTGCACTATGGAATGTGCCCCATCAGCTGAAAGGATCATTCTTTAGGTAAGGAACAAAATCCCCCAATAGCATTCATCAAGCTTAATTAAAAGTACCACACAGGGGGAAATATCACAATGAGTGAATACTATAAAAGTAGGTACCATATATTTGTTCTTAACCCAGTAACTAGAGCACGTTACATATGCTAAAATAGAAATGACTTCAGTTTACCCTGTCATTCTGTTTAAGTACTTTTCACATTTCCTTCACCTTTTTATGTGGCCTGAATTATATTTTATATTTGCCTTTACAGTTTGCATGATGACTGGAACAAATGTACTATGCTTGTGAAAGCAGATGTTTTACATTTCACGCTGTCTTTCTGGACATTCTTATAAACATTTTAAAATATTATTTCCCTCTCCTCCTTTTACATGATACCCCTTTATCATTTCCAAAGTCTGGGGAAATGGCAGAAATATATTAACTAATCAGAGGAAACTGTCAATTGTTTATGGAGTAATGGAAATTAGAGAAAAACTGCTTTCTCCAGGTATGTGAGAGCACTAGCCTGTACCTGTGCCTCTAGCTGTTCACACATTCCTCTGTTGTGGAATTCAGATCAGAAACTCTGTCCCCCACTTCTACTCCTCCTACTATTTCCACCCTAGCTTCTCAAGACTTCCCAAGAATGAATTCACAACTTTGGAATGGAGGAGGTGAACAGAGCTCTTTCTTTACTCATCTTAACTTCTGTACACTGGCTTGAGCTTTCCAAAATTGAGTGATTTCATCAAATGTGTTGGGACAGAGGTATTCTCGCTCATTAAGTGCACCCCAGCACAAAGGCATTTCTCTTATCTAAAGTCTGTAAAGTCTGTGGCCCAGTGGCTGAACTCCTGGCAGTGAGATACCTATAGAAATTCTTTTAACTCTTTCCAGACAGAAAGGTCTGATCCAGCACTACCAATCCATGCAAAATAACCCTTCATCAGGCTGGTTGGGGGAAATAAAGCTTACAATTAAAAAATAATTTAAGGCACAATTCACTTAAGATTCATAAAATGATGTCATTCAGAAGGTGAGTCACAGGAAGACAGTTCAATTATGACTGGGAAGTCAGGGTAGCCAATCAGTGCAATTCTACCAGGCACTCTCTTTTTGCATGTCTCTTTCAAGGCCTACCTCAAGATTCACATGATCCAAGAAGCCTTCCCTGACCACTAAGGTAAATTCTGAGTTCTCTCTCTTCTGATCAGTTATTGCTTGAACTTGACACTTTTAAATTATTTCTATATGTAATGACATTCTATGCATGTATATCATGCCTTTCTATATAGGCTGCAACTTTCTTGAGAATAGGAAATGTGTCTTATACATCATATCTTCCACAAAGGCATTTATACACAAAGTAGATTCTGACTCTTCAACCAAAAGACCGTCTTTCCTTCACTAAGTCAGACTCCATCTATTTTTCAAGATCCACCATAAATAAACATGTAATCCACATAAGAATAATGAATTTTCTAATGTAAATGCAGCTTCAAGACAAGTCCGTTAGCCTTCTCTTCTAATCAGATTGCGAGACCCTAAGGCTCTCATGTATGGAAATTCTAATTAGCTAAAATGGTGATGATTTGTTCTCTTTTTCAAAAAATATATCTTTATTAATTTCAGAGAGGAAAGGAGAAGGATAGAGAGAGATAGAAACATCAATGATGAGGGAGAATCATCAATTGGCTGCCTCCTGCAAGTCCCACACTGGGGATCGTGCACAAACCAGGCATGTGCCCCAACTGGGAATCGAACCATAACCTCCTAGTTCATAGGTAGGTGCTCTACCACTGAGCCATGCCAGCTGGGACTGATTTGTTCTTAAAGGCCTTGTACAACCTCAACAAAGGGAAGTTACTCAATGTTCAATAATTTTTACTGTCTTTACCATTTATTGTGGTTGCTTAAATATAGTCAGCATTGCACTTTTCTTTAGTTCTTTTTGTTACATATTGTTTCTCATATTATTAAATTACTGGATGATTGGGATCAGCATATTCTATTTCTGTTTCATCTGTCACAACCCTTGAATGTAGTGCTGGGTGCATAGTAAACACTCAAAATGCCATTAAATGAATAGAAGATATTCAGAACAACAAAAATGCTAGGCAAAAGGAACAGGATTAGGTAGATCAGTCTTTGCCTATTCTTGGAGGTCCACTTAGTGTTGTTCAATTTCAAGGGCAAACATATTTCCTTAAAAATGACACCAAACAAAAAAATTCCATTGGAGTTTGTTTAAACACGAACAATTTGACAAGATGTGCCTTTTTGAAAGAATTAATTAGCTGACATTTCATTTCAGGATGATCAATTGAAGCACAAAATGAACAATCATGTATTTAGTGAGCTCCTTTTCCATGCAAGACCCTGTGTTAGGAGATGTGAGAGTTTAATCCCCAAATGGGTGACTTATCCTTAAAATTATTTTGAAAGAGAAAAGCACAAAGCCCTGAGGAATATAAAATAGTTAAATAAAGCTTATTTTGCTCAGTCAAAAAGTACTCTCCCCACCCTGCCCTTGCAGCAAGAACAGACTAATGATGAATCAATCTTTGCAAACCCTTGGCAATGCATATCTATTTCAAGCATTATCAGATTCTGAGTCATACTTTTGCAATTAGTTCTGCAATTTCCCCCTCATTTTATGTGAAGAATCAGACTCTTAGAAATCCTACAGTTGGTAATGCATCAGAGGTTGTCCAGGGGTTCTGCTCCTGTGTGTGTGTGTGTGTGTGTGTGTGTGTGTGTGTGTGTGTGTGTACATGCACGCACATGCGCATGCACACCATGGATTCTTTGGCAGCCTGGTGAAGGCTTTGGAAACTTTGGACACCTTCTCAGAATAATCTTTTTAAAAGCATAAACTGAAATGCATAACAGTGATTCTTATTATTTAAAGTTCAAAAACATGCAACACTAATCTATGTTGTCCCAATTCAGGACAAATATTACCCTTGGGGATTCTCATTGGAAGAGAGCAGGAGGGGCCATTCTGGAGTGGTGGTAATACTCTTGTTTCTTGTTCTGATGCTAAATATATATTTATGTTCACATTGTAAAATTTCATTGAGCTATACAATTATCATTTGGGTACTTTTCTGGATTCATTTTCAACTTCAATGAAAAATTTAAAAATAAATGACATAGAGGATTAAAAAGAAATCTATTATATTGAAATACAGTTCTATCCACAGACTCTTAATGGTTCCTCTCCCTAGGTTAAGAATCCAGAAAAAGAGAGAGAAAACACAAAGATATAAAACAGGAGCCCCTTACTTCTAGGAGTTTATAACCTGATTGAGGGAAAAAAACACTGACAAACCTGCAATTTGAAGAAACCAATAAGTTTACTTGATAAGAGCCAATGAGAAGGAAAGCCAAAAGAGAAAAGTGGGAATACCTACTTTGATGCTATAGTGTCAGAGCAGAAAAATTAGAGAATGTGGAATCCTTGCTGTCAATGGAAGGGTGTGAAGAGTTTGAGTAACTTGAAGGGTTGAAAGGAGAGCATTATTCTTGCAGTGTGGAGAGTCAAGGTCTTGGGAGGCTTTGCATCTATTTGGCCATAGTGAAGTAGGCATGTTAGTAGGTAGTATGAAATAAAGCTGATGAATACTGCTGGGTACAGAATGGGAAGATAATTTTGTACCTGGAGTTACTAAGAGGAAACCATTGAGGAATTGTTAGCAAGGCAGTAACAGAGAATGCTGTTTTATGACATCATTCATTTCAATTTAATAAACATTTCCAGCCCTGGCTGGGTAGCTCAGTTGTTTGGAGCTTCATCCAGACATGACAAGGTTGTGGGTTTGATCGCCAGTCAGGTTACATACAAGAATTAACCAATAAATGCATAAATAAGTGGAACAACAAATTGATCGCTCTCTCTCCCTCTCTCTCTCTCTTTCTCACTCTCTCTCCCTTTCTTTTTCTCTCTCAAATCAATCAATAAAATTTGTTTTAAACATTTTCCTCAATGCTTGCTAGGTTTGATGTTCACTAGACTCTTCCATGGTTAATTGTTTTAAATATACCCGATGAGTATCTGTTTTGTGCCTTTCATAAGTACTAGAATTGTCTAACATTGCCAATTTACATTTACATTCCAAGTTGGTATAAATTAGATGGCTATTTATTCAAACACTGACTTTTTAGATATTACAAATCAAGCAAAACTGTGGCAAAAAGACAATAGGATATGTTCATATTTGGGTCAGGAATATGCCTCAAAATTTTTAGTTGGATTATTTCCAGGCATACTATTTGTCCAAGTGTTTCTCCTTCAGGAAATGTTCTTTTCAACACACAAAATGCTAGGGCTGTATAGAAGATGAGGAACTCAAGAAAGGCAGATTTTAATAACCACTGAATTAGCTTAATGATTCACCCTAGTGAAATTTATTATTAACCATGTGAAAACTTGATAATGAAAAAGGAGCATGGAAAAGTCCTTACAAGTATATGAACCCAGATAATGGAGGAGCTTCCAAACTTCCCAGCCTACTCTGTTTTCCTATTGTCTAACATGAAGGTCACACTGAGTTTTAAGTTAATAATAAATAGTCTATTTAACATTGAGAAAGATAGTGGAGATGGCTAAATTCAGGGAGTTTACTTGTTTCTTTCAGTGCCTGAAAGCTATTCTCTCTTTTTCATCATGACTACCAGTAAAGGCATGCTTTATAATTTCTATAAGACTACCCAGACTACATGGCTGCCAATAAAACATTTTTTTTGAAGACCAACACTAAGCCCCCTTTATTATGAGGTGAAGGTTAGTAAGGATTAGTATTTGGTAGGAAAGTATGTCTAAGACAACTCTAAAGAAATGGTTTCTCTGAAGCATTTACTGCTGGGCTAATATTTTGCTGTTATTACCTTTAGGAAATAGAAGTCTCTAGATTCATAATTTAATTCTGCTCTTTCTCCTTTCCCCACCTCTCCTCACCTCTTCCCTGCGCTACTCCCCTCTTATCTCCTTCTCTCTCCTCTCCTACTTTACTCTCTTCTCTCCTCAGAGTGTTTTAAAGTGTAAGACTTCTTTATTGTAATGTATAAAGACTGTCCATACATATCACTTACAGGTGGTACTGTCTCATTACTAATTTTATCTTGGAATAGTGCAATTTATCAGCATTTTAATAGTCACTCCCAGATTTTCATAGCCCATTTATTTTTGCCCTTAGCTCAAGACTAGGGTTACATCTCAGAGCACTGATGAAAGGAAAATGCTTTCCATCTCTGCTCCAAGTATAGCAGAGTAAAACTGCTAGGACTCATGTCACCTGAACCACAGTGTAAAAAACTTTTTATAATTTCCATGTGTCTCAGAAAATCTGTTTTAGAGCTCTCAGAAGGCCAAAAGAGAAAGCTTTGACTCCTTTCTTGGAAAAGATCCAAGTAATTACGTGAGAGTGTTTATATTTTTACCCCCCCCACCCCCCCCCCACACACACAAACCATAGATAACCTTTAGCTTTTTACATATTTACTAGAGGCCTGGTGCACAAAATGTGTGGACGGGTAGGGTTCCTAAGCCTGATTGGTGATCAGGGCTGATCTGTGGAGCAACCGGTGTGGTGATCAGGGCCTCATTCGCAGGCCCTGCCCCCAACTACCACCACCAGTCGACATCTGTGGGGTGACCAGCAGGGTGATTGGGGCCTCCACTCGCACCCACTTTGGCCTGGTGCCACCTGCTCTCCTGTAACACCATCCTGCTGCGGTCCTGCACTCGTTGGGGCCCATCAGGGCCGGCAGTGCCTCCACTGCCGCCAACACCGGCCATGTTCCGCGCTGCCCCCTGGTGGTCAGCACATGTCTAACTCCTGGTTGGTTGAACTCCCGCCCGTGGGGGACAATTTGCATATTAGCCTTTTATTATGTAGGATGTTTTAAGCTTTTGCACATATTGTAAAGGTGTTCCCAAATGTTGTATTTGCCTAATAATCTTTTTCAAAATATATTTTAAAAGTTTAGAAAGTAGTCCAATGTATCAATGTATTCTTTTTAGCTTTCATATTTTCATAACTGTAGTCACTCCCTACTTCACACTTATAGGAATATTTCTTTGCATACTCTTCTGGGATTTTGCAGGTTTTATCTCTTACATTTAAAACTTTACTATACCTGGCATATATTCTAGTGCATTGCATGCAATAAAAATTGGAGTTTTCAAAATTATTAGTCAAATATTAATTAATAAAGAAAAAAAAATTAAAAACATTTTAAAAATCTCCAAAAACTGATTTGAGGTGCTACCTCTACTACATCTTAAGTTAAAAATATGTACTTTTAGCCTGGCTGGCATTGCTCAGCATCTACCTATGGTTGAGCATCTATCATTGAACCAGGAGGTCATTTTATATGTGGGCTCAATTCCCAGTGTAGGGTGGGCAGGAGGCAGCCGATCACTGATTCTCTCTCATTATTAACGTTTCTCTCTCTCTCTCTCCCTCTCCATTGCACTCTAAAATCAATAAAAAATTTTTTTTAAATATGTACTTTTATGTGTTTGAAATTGGAAATTTCTTGTCTTTAGAAATGCACATGTCCTCTGACTTAGCAATTTCACTTCTAATTATGTATCCTAAGGAAAATCATAGATAAGTATAAAGCCTCAGCTATAAAAATGTTAATTATAGCATCCTATATAATAAAAGCCTAATATGCTAAGTATCCGGTTGTCTGGTCAGCCATTCAACCAAGCAAAGCATAATATGCTAATGATATGTTAAGGCTGCTCAACCGCTTGCTATGACATGAGCTGACCACCAGGGGGCAGGCAGTCAACCGATTGACCAGTCACTATGATGTACACTGACCACCAGGGGGAAGATGCTCCAACTGGTAGGTGAGCTTTCTGCTGGGTCTGGCCAGTTGGGACTGAGTGAGATGGGCCAGACACACCCTAGAGCCCTCCCCATGGTCCCTCCCGGACTGGCCAACTTCCGGCATCCCTCTCTGGTCCAAATCGTGCACCAGTGGGGTCCATTGGCCTGGCCTGTGCCCTCTCGCAATCTGGGGCTCCTCAGGGTATGTTGGAAAGTCAGTTTTGGCTTGATCCGGCAGGCAAGGCCAAGGGACCCCACTGGTGCACAAATTTGTGCACTGGGCCTATCTATCCATCTATATAAAAGCCTAAACGACTGTCGCAACCAAAACAACGAAACAGACGACCAAATAGGCTGTGTGGGGCGACCAGGTGGGCAGGGGGGTTAGTGAGGGAAGACCAAACAACTGAACAAGCAGTCTGCATGGGGCGACCAGGCTGTGAGTGACGACAAAACGACTGAGCAAGCAGGCTGCTTGGGGTGACCAGACCAGCAGGGGCGTTAGTGAGGGTTTACCAAATGACTGAGTAGCAGGGTGCATGGGGCAACCAGGCTGGCAGGAGGGAAGTTGGGGGCAACCAGGCCAGCAGGGGGAGCAGTTAGGGGCAATCAGGCAAGCAGGCAGGTGAGCAGTTAGGAGCCAGTGGTCCCGGATTGTGTGAGGGATGTCTGACTGCCGGTTTAGGCAGCGATCAGGCCTAAACAGGCAGTTGGACATCCCCCAAGGGTTCCTGGATTGGAGAGGGTGCAAGCTGGGCTGAGCGGACCCCCCCCACCCCGTGCATGAATTTTGTGCACCGTGCCTCTAGTAGTTATTTATAAAAACTTACATTTCAAACAACCTAAACTGTCTAACAATATGGGGGTAACTGAGTAAACTATGATAGAGCCATTTGATATGATTCAGTATAGTCATTACATGATGATGTATAAAGCTGTTAGAGATATGAAAAATATTTATGATGTTGATAAATTAAAATAAGAAATTACAACAAAGTAGTATGCACAGTATGATCACATGTACATTACAAATGTATAATCATACATAAAAACTATTAGGAGGATATGCCTCCCAAAATGTTAGGGATTGTGGAATTATGGATAATTTTACTATTCTTTGTGCTTTTCTGTATTTTCCTACTTTTTACAATAAAAATATATTATGCTTTAAACATGAAATTAAGTTTTATTTTTAAATAAAATAAAATTCACAATATTTCCATTTTAATAGGGAGTAACCAAATTGAAATCTGAGACATAGAATTTATTGCTTGTTGCTTTAAAAATGTTTTAACCTTTATAAAGTGAAAATCTCTTTACTGAAAGGAGCATATATATTTTTCTCCTCCTTTAATCTATCAATATGGTCAATTACATATACACTGAGTGGCCAGATTATTATAATCTCTGAACACATAATAATCTGGCCACTCAGTAGTATATATATTAGAGGCCTGGTGCATGAATTCGTGCATGGGTGGGGTCCAGCCAGCCTGGCCAGGGAGAGGTGACATGGGCAGTTGGCTGGCCTGCCTGCTGGTTGAACTCCTGATCGAGGGGACAATTTGCATATTAGCCTTTTATTATATACTAGAAGCCCGGTGCACGAAATTCGTGCACGGCGGGGGGTTGTCCCTCAGCCCAGCCTGTACACTCTCCAATCTGGGACTCCTGGAGGGATGTCCGACTGCCCGTTTAGGCCCGATCCCACGAGGATCAGGCCTAAACGGGCAGTTGGACATCCCTTTCACAATCCAGGACTGCTGGCTCCCAACTGCTTGCCTGCCTTCCTGATTGCCCCTAACCGCTTCTGCCTGCCAGCCTGATCACTCCCTAACCACTCTGCTACCAGCCTGGTTGATGCTTAACTGCTCCCCTGCCAGCCTGTTTGCCCCCAACTTCCCTCCTCTGCCAGCCTGGTCACCCCTAACTGCCCTCCCCTGCAGGGTTGATCACCTCCAACTTCCCTCCCTTGCAGGCCTGGTCCCTCTCAACTGCCCTCCCTTGCAGGCCTGGTCTCTCACAACTGCCCTCCCTTGCAGGCCGGGTGCCTCCCAACTGCCCTCCCCTGCCGGCCATCTTGTGGTGGCCATCTTGTGTCCACATGGGGGCAGGATCTTTGACCACATGGGGGCAGCTATATTGTGTGTTGCAGTGATGATCAATCTGTATATTACTCTTTTCTTAGATAGGAAAGAGGCCTGGTGCACGGGTGGGGGCCAGCTGGCTTGCCCTGAAGGGTGTCACAGATAAGGGTGGGGGTTCCCTTGGGGTGTGGGGCGGCCTGAGCGAGGGGCCTGTGGTGGTTTGCAGGCCAGCCATGCCCCCTGGCAACCCAAGGGGAGGCCCTGGTATCTGGGATTTATTTTCCTTCTACAATTGAAACTTTGTAGCCTGGAGCGGAGCCAAGCCTAGGGCTCTGGCAGCCATTTCTGTGGCAGTTAATTCACCTTCTACAATTGAAACTTTGTAGCCTTAAGCGGGTGAGCCCGGCCAGGGTGTGAGGAAAGCTTTGCTTCCCCTGTTGCCGCCGGCAACCCTGGCCTGCTCTCTCAAGCTCCATTCTGCCGCCATTTGTTTGAATTTGTTTACCTTCTATAATTGAAACTTTGTAGCTTGAGTGGAGGCTTAGGCCTGCAACGGCTATGGAAAGCTTGGCTTCCTCTGTTACCTGGGAAACCTTGCTCTCTGTGGCTGTAGCCATCTTGGATTGGGGTTAATTTGCATACTCGCCCTGATTGGCTGGTGGGCGTGGCTTGGCTGGTGGGCGTGGCTTATGTTGCAGAGTGATGGTTAATTTGCATATTACCATTTTATTAGAGAGGATTATGCATTCAGAGATCATAATAATCTGGCCACTCAGTGTATATGTCCTATTATTAAAATTAACTAGAGGCCCAGTACATTAAATTTGTGCATGGGGGTGGGTCCCTCAGCCTGGCCTGCACCCTCTCCAATTTGGGACCCCTCGGATTATTGCAGAGATCAGGACTAAACTAGCAGTTGGACATCCCTCTCGCAAATCCGGGACCTCTGGCTCTTAACTGCTCACCAGCCTGCCTGCCTGATAGCCCCTAACCACTCTTCCTTCCTGCCTTATCGCCCCTAACTATTCTGCCTGCCTGCCTGATTGCCCCTAACCACCTCTGCCTTGGCACCTGCCACTGTGGCTTTGTCTGGAAGGATGTCTGGTCTATTGGGTCTAATTAGCATATTACCCTTTTATTAGTATAGATGCTTTATTCCTGGGACAAATGCAATATGTCATGATAAATATTTCTTTTTTATATCTGGAGTAGGGTGGAGGAAGATATTCCCAGTTTTTTTATTTTCTGGCAGAATTTGTGTAAAAGTTGGGATAACTTCTTTCATGAAGTTTTGGCAAAATTTTATCTTCAGAATTCATTTCTTTAATAATTATTCTTCTAATAATGTACCCATTTTATTTGGCTCAAAACTTAATGGCATATAAGTTGTTCATAACATCCTCATTTATTTTTAATATCTAGTGTATCTGTACTTATGTACTGGTTTTTTTTAATTATTCATATTGATTATTTGTGACCTTTTTTCTTGGCAGAGGTTTTTCAGTTTTATTATTATTTTCAAAGAAACAACTTTTGATTTTAATGATGTTCTCCAATGCACATTTATCTATTTAATTAAGTTCATGCACTTTTATTTTCTTCAATCTTCTACATTTATTCTATTTTTCTAACTTCTTAAGCTAAATGCCTTAAGCTAAATGATTAATTTTTAGTCTTTTTTTTTTATTATAAGCACTGAGTACTATGTATATTTTCTATATAGACCTTTTACTGCATCTCACAGTTTTTATTTGTTGGAATTTTATGGTCATTAGATCTAATTTTTAAAGTACCCTATGATTTCTTTTTTAAATGCGTGTTTTTAATATCTAAAGGTCTGAGAACTAGAAAATTTTCTTTTCCTTATTGACTTCTAACTTAATTTCAGTATTGTAACAGAATATGTTCTGTAGATATAGATTTTCTTGAATTTTGTTGTAATTTGCTTTAGGGCACAATACAGTCAATTTTTATGTATGTTCCATATGTGGTTGATAAAAAAGATTATTCTCTAATTGTTAGGTATGGTGTTCTATAAATATTAATTTTATCAAACTTGTCAATTAGGTTATTTAAGTGTTCTATAACTTTGTTAGTTTTTTATCTGCTTTAAGTATCAATAATTGAAAGACACATTTTCAAATATACTTCTAAGATGGTAGATTTCCCCCCACACTGGGCTAAATGTGTGGTATTTTATTTTATTTTTTAAATCTTTATTGTTGAAAGTATTATAGATGCCCCTCTTTCCCCCCCTCATTGCCCCTTCCACCTGGTTCCCTCCCTGCCCCAGGCTTTCATCACCCTATTATCTGGTCCATAGGTAATACATCTATATATATAAAGAGCCAGGGTCCGTAATGTCCAAAACAACTGAAGGGACAACTGAATGCCAGGCTGCATGTGCAGCATTCTTGGGTGGGCGGGGACTGGTGAGCGGGCTGAACTGTTGACCTCTCAGAGAGGGAGAGAAGTGGGGCTGATCAGCAGCTGCTCCAGGCTGCTAATGAGGCCCAGAGAGAGAGGGATCAGCCCTTGCCTCTCTCTCTCTCCGGGCCTCACCAGCAGCCGAGCCTCTCTTTCTCTCTCTGAGAGGTCAGCAGTTCAGCCCACTTGCTAGCAGCCTGGGGCAGCTGCTGATCAGCCCCGCCTCTCTGATCAGACCCAGAGACACCAACTGGCATAGAAACTGACCAATTAGAACCAAATCTGGGTGAACTGCGAGGAGCCAATGGCTGCCAAGGAGGTGGAGCTTTTGACGCTGACTGGCATAAAAACCAAACAATCAGAACCTAATCTGGGTGAACTGCGAAGGCAGAACCTAAGGTGGGGGCTGAGGAGGGGTTTTAAGGGCAACAGCTGTTTGGTGTAAGGTGTAAGAAAGTGGTTCAATTTTTTAATGACTGGTTTGGCAGTATAGTGCATATGGCTGCCTATCAGTCCAGATATAGGAATTATGTATTTTTGCCTGCCAAGAGCATCTCCTCTTGCTGAAAAAGGCTCCCCCCCCCCTATTTAAGCAATCCTATCCTATATAATCTATCTATACTAATAAAAGGGTAATATGCTAATTAGACCAGGTCGACTGGCCATCTTTTAGAAGTCCGACTTCCTTCTGGACAAAGCGATGGTGGTGGGGGCCCAAGGCAGAGGCAGTTAGGGGCAATCAGGCCAGCAGGGGAGGGCAGTTGGGGGCGAGATCAGGCCAGCAGGGGAGGGCCATTGGGGGCTTGATCAGGCCTGCAGGGGAGGGCAGTTGGGGGCGAGATCAAGCCATCAGGGGAGGGCAGTTGGGGGCAAGATCAGGACAGCAGGGGAGGGCAGTTGGGGGTGATCAGGCAGGGAGAGGCAGTTAGGGGATATCAGGCCAGCAGGGGAGAGCAGTTAGGGGTGAGATCAGGCCGGCAGGGGAGGGAAGTTAGGGGCAATCAGGCAGTCAGGCAGGTGAGCGGTTAGGTGCCAGTGGTCCCAGATTGTGACATCCTGCGGGGTCAGGCCTAAACTGGCAATCGGACATCCCCCAAGGGGTTCCCGATTGGAGAGGGTGCAGGCTCGGCTGAGGGAATTCCCCACATGCATGAGTTTCATGCACCGGGCCACTAGTATCTATATAATAAAAGCCTAAGTGACCCTTAAAGCGGAACGACCAGAACAACTGGTCCCTATGATGCACACTGACCACCAGGTGGCAGATGCTCAACACAGGAGGTTCCCCCTGGTGGTTAGTGCACTCCCACAGAGGGAGTGCTGCTCATCCAGAAGCCGGGCTCACAGCTGGTGAGCACAGTGGTGGTGGCAGGAGCCTCTCCTGCTTCTGTGACAGCACTAAGGAGCAGTGAGCAAAGTGGTAAGGAGCAGCAAGCAGGCAGAAGGTAAGGAGTGAGGGGTACCGGACTGTGAGAGGGATGTCCAACTGTGGGGAGTGGGCCTTAGCTGGCAGTCGAACATCCCCCGAGGGGTCCCAGATTATGAGAAGGCGCAGGCTGGGCTGAGGGACACCCCCTCAGTGCACAAATTTCATGCACTGGACCTCTAGTCCTATCGAATAAAAGAGTAATATGCAAATTGACCATCACTCCAACATACAAGATGGCCACCCCCATGTAGTCAAAGATGGCCGCCCCCATGTGGACACTAGATGGCTGCCACAAGATGACCAGCAGGGGGAGCAATTGTGGGCAATCAGGCCAGCAGGGGAGGGAAGTTGGGAGGGACCTGGGCCAGCATTGGAGGGCAGTTGGGGGGAACCCAGGCCTGCAGGGGAGGGACCAGAACTGCATGGGAGGGCACTTGGGGGTGACTGGGCTGGCAGAGGAGGGCAGTTGGGGCAACCAGGCCTGCAGGGAAGGACAGTTAGGGGCAACCAGGCTGGCAGGGGAGGGCAGTTAAGGGTGACTGGGCTTGCAGGGGAGGGCAGCTAGGGGCAACCAGGCCTGCAGGGGAGGGCAGTTGGGGGGACCAGGCCTGAAGGGGAGGGCAGTTGGGGGTGACCAGGCCTGCAGGGAGGGCAGTTGGGGGTGACCAGGCCTGTAGAAGAGGGCAGTTGGGGGCAACCAGGCCAGCAGGGGAGGGCCATTAGGGGTGACCGGGCTGGCAAGGGAGGGCAGTTAGGGGTGACCAGGCCAGCAGGGGAGGGCAGTTAGGGGTTACCAGGCCAGCAGGGGAGGGCAATTAGGGGCAATCTGGCTGGCAGGGGAGCACTTAGGCGTCAATCAGGCTGGCAGGGGAGTGGTTAGGGGGTGATCAGGCTGGCAGGCAGAAGTGGTTAGGGGCAATCAGGCAGGCAGGCAGGCAAGTGGTTGGGAGCCAGCAGTCCTGGATTGTGAGAGGAATGTCCCAGATTGAAGTGGGTGCAGGCTGAGCTTAGGGACACATACACCCCCCATGCACGAATTTCGTGCACCGGGCCTCTTATCTATATATATATAAAAGACTAAGTGACCAGCCGACTGGCTGACTGGCCAGTAGCTATGATATGCTATGACAACCAGAGGACAGATGTTCAGTGCACAGGCATGCAAACATGGAACATACTGATGAATCTCAGAGGGAAGGGGTAAGGGGGGAGTGCAGGAAGAGATTAAACAAAGATCTTATATGCATACTAGAGGTCCGGTGCATGGATTCGTGCACCAGATTTGTGCACTGGTGGGGTCCCTCAGCCTGGCCTGTGGGGATCGGGTCAAAATTGGCTCTCCAACATCCATCCCCCAAGGGGTCCCAGATTGCAAGAGGGTGCAGGCCAGACTGAGGGATCCCACTGGTGCACAAATCTGTGCACCAGGCCTCTAGTCTATATATATAAAAGGCTAATATGCTAAGTGTCTGACCATCCGACTGGTCGCTATGATGCACACTGACCACCAGGGGGCAGATGTTCAATGCAGGAGCTGCTGAGCTTCAGTGACTTGGCAACAGTGGTTCTCGGATGACGCACCCCAAAACCAGAGAGGAGGTAGCCCAATTCCTCACGGGGCCACACGATTCCACCTTTGGCCACCGGTTATGTTGTTGCTGGGACACTGTCGGCCCTGAATCTGGTTTATTGCACACTTGCATTTGCGTTCCACACCCTGTACAAGAGCAACTTTGCAGAGTGGCCTCTTGCACTCTGGGACCCCTCGGGGAAGTCAGAGAGCCAATTTCAGCCTGATCCCCGTAGGCCAGGCCAAGGAACCCCAACTGCTGGAGGGACCTCACTCACTCTGCAGATGCCGGGGAGTGACCACAGAAGGTTGGCTCCAGGGCATGTCTGGCCTATCTCACCCAGTTGTGCCCCAGTGGCCACATTCTAATTAATTTCCTTTCAATGTGCATGAATCCATGCACCAGGTCACTAGTATGCATATAAGATCTTTGGTTAATCTCTTCCTGCCCCCACAACACCCTTCCCACTGAGATCCCTCAGTCTGTTCATATAATACTGGTTTGGCGGTGATGAACTGCTTTAGCTTTTTCTTATTGGTGAAGCTCTTTATCTGACCTTCAATTCTGAATGATAGCTTTGCTGGGTAGAGTAATCTTGGTTGTAGGTTCTTGCTATTCATCACTTTAAATATTTCTTGCCACTCCCATCTGGTCTGCATATTTTCTGTTGAGAAATCAGCTGACACACGTATGGGTGCTCCCTTGTAGGTAACTAACTGTTTTTCTCTTGCTGCTTTTAATATTCTCTCTTTGTCTTTTGCTCTTGGCATTTTAATTATGATGTGTCTTGGTGTGGTCCTCTTTGGATTCCTTTTGTTTGGGGTTCTGTGCACTTCCTGGACTTGTAAGTCTATTTCTTTCACCAGGTGGGGGAAGTTTTCAGTGATTATTTCTTCAAATAGGTTTTCAATAGCTTGCTCTATCTCTTCTTCTGGCACCCCCATAATTCAGATGTTGGTATGCTTGAAGTTGTCCCAGAGGCTCCTTACACTATCTTCGTATTTTTGGATTCTTTTTTTTTTTTGCTTTTCTGGTCGGGTGTTTTTTGCTTCTTTGTATTTCAAATCTTTGACTTGATTCTTCCGGTCCTCTAGTCTGCTGTTGGATATCTATATATTATTTTTAATTTCAGTCAGTGTATGCTTAATTTCTAGTTGGTCCTTTTTCATATCCTTGAGGGTCTCACTAAATTTATTGGCCTTTTCTAGAAAATTCCTGAAAAACCTTATAACCGTGGTTTTGAACTCTATATCCAGTCGTTTGCTTTCCTCCATTTCTTTCATTTGTGACCTGTTTCTTTGTCTCCGCATTTTGGCTGATTCCCTGAGTTGATAGAATGGCTTTGTGTGCTAGGTGTCTTATAGGGCCCAGTGGCTCAGCCTCCCCAGTTACCTGTGGTGGACACTCTTGGTGCACCCCTTTGTGGGCTGTGGGCACAGTCTTATTGTAGTTAAGCCTTTATTGTTGTTGGTATCACTGGGAGGAATTGACCTCCAGGCCAATTGGCTGTGAGGATCAGCTGTGTCTACGCTGGGAGAAGTTCTGTGCTGGAGACACCCTTATGAGACAAGACTTGCTTCAGTGGGGCTTTGGTGCTCACTGAGTCTGTCCCCTGAGTGTGTCCCTTATGGATCTGAGGAGTTGTAATCTGGATGGTCCCACTCTGACCCCTGGGTACACTGGCTCTTGGATCTCCAAGAAGGTGCTAATTTAGCCTCTGCCTGAGGCCACGCAGCAGGAGCTACGCAGAGATCTGCAGATTCCTCTCTTTGTTTGTGTTTTGGAGGTGCCCAGATGAGGCCTGGTTGCTTCTGGGGCTTGGACTTTCTTTTGGATGTTCTGGGTCTCACTGACTCAGCTGCAGTCTGTTAGGCAAGTTTAGAATTCAAAGGACCAGGGCATTCATATGCAAAAGCCTCTGCACTCAGCTTGGATGGGGTGGAGTCTCAGGGCAGAGCAACCAGTAATGGCTTCCCATCAGCCCTGCCCTAAGAGGCCCCTGGGTCTCAGTGTCCTGCAGTAATCACTGCAAGCACTTCTGAGAGAAAGCCACCCTCGAGTTTCGCCTGCTGCCAGACCGTCCAGTTTCTCCCCGTATGAGTATGCATCCCCAGAGTCTCTCCAGGAACTGGAGTTCAGAGCAGTTGGGAGCTTTGGTCTCTCTCCTGCTTGAAAAAGACAGCCGCGTACTCAGTTGCCAGCCCTTTCCATGCACGTGCCTCCATACCTTTGCCTTTACTTCCACAGCTCCTCTGAGTCTCAGTGTGCTTTTCTCTTTCCTTCTAGTTGTAGAATTTCCTGCCCTGATGCCAGACAGTCCAGTTCCTCCCTGTATGTCCCTGGATTTCCCCAAAGCCACCACCTGGCACTGGAGCTCAAAGGAAGTGGGATGTGTAAGTTCATGCATGGGCCCTTTAAGAGGAACACCTGAAACTCCAGCAGCCTCCATGTCACTCAGCCACAATCCCTGCTGGTTTTTACAGCCCAACGTTACAGGGGCTTGTCTTCCCAGCTCTGGAACCCTGGCCTGGGGGCCTGCTGTGGGGTTGGGATGCCCTGCTTCTCACGGGAGGCCTTGGAGATATTCCTCCCGATTATAAAAACGTCACACATGGGCGTCTGACCAGACTGTTCCATGTGTCCACCCCTCCTACCAGTCTCAGTGTGCTTTCTTCTTTACTTCTCTAGTTGTAGGACTTCCATTCAGACAGATTTCAGTCGGTTCTAAATGATGGTTATCCTGGATTTTAGCTGTAATTTTGATGTGGTTGTGGGAGGTGGCGAGTCTGATGTTTACCTATGCCACCATCTAGGTTCTCTCTTAAGATGGTAGTTTTTTTAAATTTATTCTTCCATCAGTATTAAATTTTGCATTCCATTGTGATTGTTAACTGATCTGCTATCAGTCTAACTGTAGTTCCTTTATAAGGATAGATCTATCTTTCTGCTTTTAATATCTTCTTTTATGTTGATGATATACTGAAGTTTCACTATATGTGTCTAGGCTAGGATTCTCTCTCACTTTCTTTCTCCCCATCCGTATCTATCTATTTCTATTTCCATTTCCATTTCTATTATTTCTATTTCTCTATTTCCCCCCATTGTTTAGAATATATTGTGTGCGCTTCCTGAATTTGAGTAGTTATGTCTTTCATTGGTTCTGAAAACTTTCTGTGAATATGTCTACAAATAATGCCTCTCCTCAACTTCCTCTTCTCTCTCCTTTTTGATAGATATAAACTAAGTGCTCACATTTTGTACTCCATCTCTCTTTTTTTTCACTCCAGCTTATCTTATTTATCTCTATATTGTAGATAATTCTTCTAGGTGTTTCTTCTATCTTACCAATTTTCTCTTCACCTATGGTTTGAGTTGTTTTGACCTTTCAATGAATACTTATTTAAATAAATATATATTGCTCATTTCTAATAATTCAGTTTCACTTAATTATTTATCAAATTTTCCAGGTAACTCCTAATTTTCTTTTGTTGCTTGCTAATATTTGTGAAATATACTTAACTTTTAAAAATATTTCATACATAAGTATTCTGAATATCTGAAGTCTCTTCAGGAATATAAATCTGCTCATTACTCTTTCTGTGGACTCTCACTTATGGTCTCTTATTTTTTTAGGTTCTTGGTGATTTTTTATTACTGTAAACTCACATCTGCTTGTCCATGAACTGTTACAAAATTACAGGCCTAAATTGGAAGTTTTTCAAAGAATATACTTATTTGCTTCTCATAGAGAGAAAGGACATTACTAACCTGGTACCACCATAATTCCTTCATGTGTCCTGGTTTAATTTGGGAGTCTCAGGTTCATAGTTCCTTTCCCTGTGATCCCAATCTTGCTGCTATTTCAAGTATTAGTGAACTAAAAGCAAAACTACGATGTTATCGGTATTTCTACTCAGAAATCTAGCTTTCGTGGAATCCTCCCTCTTCTTTCTGTGATCCCAGCAATGCACAAAAGCTATATTTTATCCAGGATCTTGCTGTTTTTCAGTTATTGAGTATTCCCAGTATGTCTATTACATCATATGGCTGGAAGCAGAAGTGTATAGGCAATGCTAAGTTTTATGTCCAACCATTATATTAAATGCCTTGACTCTTTGGGCTCAAATAGACTACTACAAACTGCTATATACTGCACCCCTAATAATTTTCTAAAATGCATAATTTATCTTCCATTAAAATAGTGTAAATTATTAAACTTAAAGAATTGACAAATCAGCAACAAATGCAGTCTGCCTTACCTGGATATTTGACTTGGCAGAGATAGTCATATAAGAATTGTTTGCTGTAAGCTTATCAAATCTAAGCAAATAAAAGTTTTCTCTCTTTTCTAGCTTCTGGAGGAGGATCTTCACCCCAACCAACTTCTCATGGCCCCATTCAAGTTCCCCCTCCACTCTTGCTGCAATGTTTAATCTGTGGAATTCCACTTCACAACCAAATGTACTAGAATAAAGGAGTTCCACAAATGGAGAGAAACCTGTAAGCTTTTATGATAATTATACAATAAATATTGTTTTATTTTTCAGTTAATCAATTGTACCTTGTTTTAATAAAAATGATAACTTGACAATAACTTCATTTTTCACTTTTAAATATGCAAACTTTATTATTTTAAATTTTAATTACATTTACTAGGGTGATATTGGTTAAGAAGATTATATAGTTTTCAAGTGTGCATTTCTCATTTTTAGGGTATGTTGATTGATTTTAGAGACAGGAAGAGAGAGAAAGAAAGAGAAACATCATTGTGAGAAACTTCAATTGGTTGCCTCACATACAGGCCCTGACCAGGGATTGAATCCCCAACATTGCTGGTATCCAAACGATGCTCTAACCAACTGAGCCATGCAGCTGGGGTGCATACTAGACTTTAAATACTTTGAGGGCAAGGACCAATGGCAGTGGTGGTAAAAGTGATGGTTATACAATGTTTTTGGAGGGAAGGAAGGAAGGCATAAAAAAAGGAAGGAAGGAAGGCAGGAAGACAGTAGCTCTCTAATTGTTTAAGCAATGACAAATGAATTTGCCTACTGTATTGTAAGAACAGGTTGTATTCATACACAACTATCAGGGTTTTATGATATCTGTGGATTTCACTATCAGAAACCTCAACTCTGGGAGCAAATTACATGTAATCAAATGACTTCAGCATGACTGCTAATGACTTTTAGATGGCTGCTAAAAGCAATTTTTATAACCAGAAACTGTAAAGTCTAAAATAAAATATTTGTTGCTTTTCCCATGAGTGATTAATGCTAAACGCAAACTCACAGCAGGGCCCCAAATTGTGGTTTGAGAAGGTGGGTCAGTGACCTCTTAGTGACTGTCGAGCAGTAGTAATTTACTTTTTTTTTTTTTTTTTTAGAGAATATTAAGGTTTTCAAAATCTGGAGGTACCAGATGTGAAACTGAGAAACCCCTTCTTTACAAAAAAGTTGTGACGACTAAAAAAAATTATAGCAATGCTGGAGATAATGGAAAGACCAAGAAGAAAATTTAATTATACCTGGGAAGGTGATTAGGAGTGATGAGAATTTTTTTAATACAGAGAAATAAACTTGAATATAATTCAACAAATAGTTTATGAACATCTGCTGCACCAGGCAATATGAGGAACATACAAATAAACAAAATATAGTCCCTACTCTCAAAGAGTTCATAATATGTTAGGTGAAGACTTTGGAGAAATCTAGTCAGACATCTACAGCAATGGTTTACAAATTGTATGCTATAGAAACTACAGTTAGTATCTGACAGAGATGAACATAAAAAATTAAGCATTTTACAATGTTGTAAGATACATTTGAAAACATGTTTCCCACCAAACAGTGAAGATATAAGGAGCTAAGGAATCTGTTAATCAAATCAATTGCTAAATTATTTAAGGAATGCAAACTGATGTAGCTGCTGCTGGTGGTGCCCATGATAGTGCCAACTAGTATTTACAAAATGGTTATTATGTGCCAGGCATTCTAAAAAGCCTGCAATATTTTGCAAAGACTTTACATACAAAGTCTTATTTAACCCTCATAACACTTTGAGATAGGTACTATTATAGAAATAGGGAAACCAAGACTCAGGGAAATTAAGTAACCTCTATAAGTCCACACAATTTTTTTTCTATTAAGTAACGTCTATAAGTCCACACAATTTTTTCTATTTTTAAGCCTCCAGATCAGTTATTAAAACAAACAAATAAACTGCAACTATGTGCAATTACTGTATCTATGTAAATTTTACTTTTTAAAAACTATGTAGAAAATATTTTCCCTGGGCTGGGCATGATCTACCCTTCTGTATATCTTAAGCAGCTTATTCTAAACCTGTCTCTTGAAATCTTCTCCAAGTTCCTTCTCCTATAACTTAGGAGAGAGATCCTTAGGGAAGGTGACAAATTGAAAATAAAGAGTTTTTCAGGTGGCTGTTGAGGGTCTGAGGGTGTTTGTGAAGTTATCTCAAGGGCAGGGACCCAAAGTTCTGGAACTAAACATTGTCTAGTAGGCCTAACAGTGGAGAAGCCAGAGGGAAATACTATTGTATGGTTGCTAACTCATTGTGCTTTATATCACTCATTACCAATTTTGTACCTCTCTGTAGTTTACATTCCCTGATTAACCAATTTCACATTTATTGACCACCTACTCTGAACAAAAGCACTTGGTGGGTATCTAAGATAGGATATACTCAAACTGTTCAGGCACACAAAGATGTTTTCATTTCAGATGGGGAAGCAGACATATATAAAAGGTAATATGCCAGATATCTGGACAGTTGGCCTTTACTAGGGTTTTCCAGAAGATATTGATATATAACTTTCTCAATTAAATAAGCACATAACATTTGCTAGTCAGTAGTAGAAGTTTCTGGATAAAACATGAAAAAAATTGAAATATATCAAAGTTGGAAGGTAACTTAAAGGCCATAGTCAGTTTCTTTAGTAAAGAGACTGGTACTATAGTTAAAAACAACTAACCCCATCCCCTAATATGTTAGCCATAAATACATAATTAATATAATTGATCAATTAATATATCTTCAACCACTGATTACCACCATTTTAGGGTAAACAAAGTCCTGCTTTGCACCCCCCGCCCCAGCAAGACTCCAGCCATTTATGTCACTTCAACACCTCAAATTTCTATTTTCTCAAGTGATATTTGCATCAAGAACTCAATTTCCATCTCAAATGCATAACAAATGAGGTGTGTGTTTTTAAAGCTTCCACAGATAATATTTACTCCTAAGCAAATCCTACACCTGCCCACCTGGGACAACAATAATTTTTCAAACTTTTAATAACTATTTCTGTCTAGAGATCAACTCATACTAAAAAAGGCAGAAGAAGCTTTCAAAGGGTAAAAACATAAGCATCTGAAAAGATGAAGAACTTGAGCACAGCAGAGGTAGATGAGAAATAAATAAATTGTACACAAGAAAGATAAGCCCAGAGGTAGGCCAAGGCAGACACTAGTAAATATCTTCTATTAAAAATCTTACCAGTAAATCATAATTAATACCAGGATAATAAAGTCTTTTTGAGGAAGTATATTTTACTTGGCAAGTGGACAGTGCCTTAAAAATATAACAAAACTACAGAAATGATTAATGAATATGATGTTTACCCTTTAATTTCTTCTAGCTGCTGATTGATGATAAGTGGTAGGCAATTTTGTCTCCTCTCAGATAGGAAAGGGAGGTGTCTGAAATAATATAACTTTAAAGTTCTTTGGGGCCTTGTGTACACATTCACTGTTATGTGGAAACTTGGCTACAAATCTGTGAGGTGTGCAGGGCAGATACTGTTATCACCATTTTGCAAAAGAAGAAACTCAGGAAGAGGTGAATTGCCTAAGGCCACAGTGGTAGGGCCAGAGATCCTTCATTTGGTTCTCAGGAAGTTTTCATTACCTCCAGCCCCTTGAAAGAAAGTGTTAGATAAGGGTACTAGGTCATCTATGAATTTGATGTACTTAGGGTATTCTAATTCAATAGCAGGAAAAACAGAAAGTGAAAAGTACTTTAACTGCCTTATAACTATAACTATCTGTAAATCCAAGGTGTCTGTGCATACACCAGAGTTCATACTTAGAAGATTAAGTTTTATTTTTAAAACCTGCAGGCATTTCAAGTGCTTGTTTTTAGCTTCATGTTTTCCCCTCTACTACTATATTTGGAGGGAGAGGGAGCTAAATGATGTGGATAAGAGTGGGATCAGAGGGAAGAAGAGACATTTATGGAGCCCATTCAAGGGAGGCTACAGGGGTGCGTATTTCTTTTGGAGAGGGGTGCATTTCATATGCTAAAATAAGCATTTTCACAAAATCATGCCTAGATCTTAATGAAGAGGAGCAAGGGATAAGTTTTATCAAGGAAAAAGAAAAGACTGGCAGAGATAACATTAGTGCTTGTTTTAATTGAAAGGCAGGAAATGTGTTTTGGATCTCATCCAAAATGCTTGCCCAGTTAAAGAAGTGAGAGATGGTGTCAGTAGATCTGTGGGCTTATCTAGTTTTCCTGAAATAAATACTGTATGTAAATACTGGCTTATTACTACTCTATATTAGTTAGAGGATCTGGCACAACACAGGACAAACAAAAACTTACGTTCTCTCAGAGATATGAGATGCAGTGCAGTGCACTGGACAGAGTTTCTGTTTTTCTCACTGGAAATTTGAAAAGAGTTTCTCACTGTTTAACATACATTAAACCTATTGTGTGAAGGAGCACTCTATTAAATCCAGGACAGGCATAAATTTAGAAAGAATGAAGTAGAGGTGAGGCATAAGGGTGCTTCATCAGCATGATGTACCATTTGAGGAGTCATTTTCGTTTTGTAGAACTGTGGAAAGATCACTTCACCCCACCTCTGCCCCCACTAAGTTGACAAAAGCACTAAATGCTTCTGCCTCTCCTGTGGTTTTCTGGCACCCAACCATATCAGGCACCAACTCCATTGAATGAAAAGGGAACCCAGTTGACATTGAAACAAACTTCCAGAATTCTGATAGCCAGTATATATAATGGCCGAGTGGGTACACACCTGTTATCCAACCAACCACTGCATAATAAAAGCATTTCTCTAGTCCATAAAACAACACACTGAATTTCATGTTACAGCTAATTCAAAAATATTCTGGTGCAATTAAAATGTTAGCATAGCTGGCAGTACCATGAAATTGATTTGGTATGTGCGTGCCAAATAATCAAAACTGAGGAAGTAACTTTCTTTCGAAAGGTCTTGTTAGTCATTGCTTGGCAGTCTATATCATTTGACCTTTTTGCTCTTATTTGGGGAAAGCTGAAAGTTTGTAATAACTTATTGTGGAATTTGGAAGAGTAGGTCACATATCCTGAATATTTAGTAGTCTTAATGGCACACAAAAGGATTGCTATATTCGTTAAAGTAATACAAGGTATAAAGGCTTTATTTGGTGACTTCATGTTAGAATTAGCACCACAATCCCACAAAAATTAGTTTATAAAAATATGAATATCCAAATGAAAGTACTAAAGTTAAAATTCAGGTGTAAGATGATAGGCTTAATCTCAACACATTTAAAAGGAGAGGAAATAATCTATTTGTTGGAGTTGAGTCTATGTATTGTCTGGCTTACAAAGTTAATCATAACACTGGGGGGGTAGGGTCAGTTCAGTCCATCTGAGCTGATTCAACATGCTCTGCAGGACAGCAAAAGGAAGAGATAACTTGACCTGCCATGGTTCTAGCTGCATTCAGGCAGTTTCCACTGCTTTGCCAGAAATAAGATGTATTGACCTTATCTGGCTTCTAGAGAGTCCAGTTGGAACTGGTTCCCTATCTGAGGTTCATGGCACGCTAGAGACAAAGACTGAAGGCACTGTAGGAGTTAAAAATCTATTACTACTGGTTTTCTGGTACAGTGTGAATAATATCTAGTGGTTCTCATCTATAAAAAGCTGTTCAGAACCATCACACCCTCAGGAGACACTAATTAAAGATTTCATTCTCTCCCAACCTTACCAAGTGCATGGGTTGAGGGTTAAACCTACGGCCACCAAACAGAGCAAAGGGAAACTCAGAAACATAGAAAATGCAGTATATGATGATTTATTAATGGAATGCTATAAATGAAACCTCTCAGAGATATGCTCACTAGTCAGTGACTAATAAGTTGAGGAGGAAAAGATTACAGTCAATCTGTCTGTTAGCTACAAGAGTAGGTCACATATCCTGAATATTTAGTAGTCTTAATGGCACACAAAAGGATTGCTATATTTGTTAAAGTAATACAAGGTATAAAGGCTTTATTTGGTGACTTCATATTAGAATTAGCACCACAATCCCACAAAAATTAGTTTGTAAAAATATGAATCTACAAATGAACTTTAGAATAGATTCATGGGTCTATTTGAGAAACTTTGACATAAGACAGTTAAATATTATTTTATAAAAATGCTTTCTGATAATGCATTGTTATTTTAAAAGACAAATACTGGTAAAAGAATTCAAAATGAGTACAAGAAAAAAACAATCAGGATTATTATTAGTTTTATATTAGAAGAATGTTTCTTAAACTTAAGAACTTGTAGATCTCCAAGAATATATTTACTGACACCCAAAGGTTGATGGACAACAATATGAGAAATTTGATTTGATATAATGGATAAATACTAATAAAAGGATGCTGGCCTGCTTGCATCTAAGAATTTCTTAGGAAACTGGTTGATAACATCTGTGGTTGAGCTATTCTAGTGAAATGAATATGTTGGATACTTTTTTCTAGTGGTGTAAATAAATTGCCTTTCTTTATGTAAAAGCCTAATATTTATACTTACAGTTGCCATAAAAAAGGCATTAAAAACATTTCAAAGCCATAAAATGTAAATTATTATAATAATCCTTATAAATTTCTCATAGTAGATTGGCCATGAATTGATAATTGTTGAAGCTGGGTGATAGGAACATGGAATCTTATTGTATCACCAGAGGCCCGGTGCATGAAATTCGTGCACGGAGGGGGGGGGTCCCTCAACTCAGCCTGCACCCTCTCCAATTGGGGACCCTTTGCAGGATGTCCGACTGCCATTTTAGGCCCAATCCCAGGGATCGGGCCTAAACCGGCAGTCAGACATCACTCTCACAATCTGGGACCACTGGCTCCTAACTGCTTACCTGCCTGCCTGCCTGATTGCCCCTAACTGCCTCTGCCTGCCAGCCTGATCATCCCTAACTGCCCTCTCCTGCAGGCCTGATGTTGCCCTCATCTGCCCCCCTCTGCTGGCCAATTTGGTTCTGATTGGTTGGTTCCTATGCCAGCGTCAAAAGTTTCACCTCCTAGGCAGCCATTGGCTCCCCACAGCACCCAGATTTGGTTCTCATTGTTCGGTTCCTATGCCAGTCAGCATCAAAAGCTCCGCTTCCTAGGCAGCCATTGTTTCCCCACAGCACCCACCTTTGGTTCTGATTGGTCGGTTCCTATGCCAGTCAGCATCTCCAGGACTATCTCTGGGCCTGATCAAAGAGGCGGAGCTTAACAGAAGCCCCCGCGGAGGCCGGGAGAGAAAGAAAAGCCTGGATGCTGGCAAAGATCAGAAAGAAAGAGGGAGAGAAAGAGAGAGGTAAGTACATTGATCAACAGCTTCCACTGAGGCTACAGATCAGACCCTGACTCACTTTCTGGGTCTCAGCCACCTGGGCAGTCAGTGCTGGGTCGCCAGGCTGCAGCTGGGCAACCCAGCGCTGACTTCCAGATGGTCTGCATTTGGTCGCAGGCTCGGCCCCTTCCCAAGCCTAAAGCCTCTGCCCCAGGCATTAGGCTTGGGAAGCGGGCAGCTCCCGCCCCTCCAATTGCAGGCTCGGCCCCTTCCCAGGCCTACAGCCTCGCCGGAGGCTTTAAGCTTGGGAAGGACACCCCCCTGCTCTGATGGCCGGCTGGGTGCCGAGCAGGTTCCCGGGACCCAGCTATGTATGCAAATTAACGACCATCTTTGTTGGGTTAATTTGCATACTCACTCTGATTGGATGTGGGTGTAGTGGAAGTATGGTCAATTTACATGTTTCTCTATTATTAGGTAAGATTCTCTCTGCTTTGTTTGTGTATATAATTTATCATGAGGAAAATATTGACATAGTAGCTAAATGACTGTAGCAAAGGACTCTGTGAGAAAATATTATGGAAGATATTCTATCACCACATATATATCACAGGTTGATATTGGCTTTGACTTGCACTAACAACCAGTGTCCTCATATATCTAGCCCTGTGCTTCTGTATATGATAATAATTCAGGTTTTACCATTGAAAGAGTACTCAAAATACCAGAAGACAAATTGGAAAAATGCAGAACATCATTCTAATGGGCTTTGTGTGGTATTATTTAAAAAGTTTCCTTCTTCCTAACCTATGATTTATGCAGCAGTCCCTCCTTATCCATGGGGGATACTTTCTGAGAACCCAAGTGGATGCCTAAAACCATGGATAGTATACTAGTAAACAGCGTGGGGCAAAAGTAGGTTTATAGTTGTGAAAATGCGAAAAACAGAGTTAATTCTTATATTACTAGAAGCCCGGTGCACGAAATTCGTGCATGGCGGGGGTTTGTCCCTCAGCCCAGGCTGTACCCTCTCCAATCTGGGACATCCCTCTCACAATCCAGGACTGCTGGCTCCCAACTGCTTGCCTGCCTGCCTTCCTGATTGCCCTTAACCGCTTCTGCCTGCCAGCCTGATCACCCCCTAACCAATCCGCTGTCAGCCTGGTTGATGCTTAACTGCTCCCCTGCCAGCCTGTTTGCCCCCAACTTCCCTCCTCTGCCAGCCTGGTCACCCCTAACTGCCCTCTCCTGCAGGGTTGATCACCTCCAACTGCCCTCCCTTGCAAGCCTAGTCCCTCTCAACTCCCCTCCCTTGCAGGCCTGGTCCCTCACAACTGCCCTCCCTTGCAGGCCAAGTGCCTCCCAACTGCCCTCTCTTGCTGGCCATCTTGTAGTGGCCATCTTGTGTCCACATGGGGGCAGGATCTTTGACCACATGGGGGCAGCTATATTGTGTGTTGCAGTGATGATCAATCTGCATATTACTCTTATTAGATAGGATAGAGGCCTGGTACAGGGGTGGGGGCCAGCTGGTTTGCCCTGAAGGGTGTCCTGGATCAGGGTGGGGTTCCCTTGGGGTGTGGGGCGGCCTGAGCGAGGGGCCTGTGGTGGTTTGCAGGCCGGCCACGCCCCCTGGCAACCCAAGCAGAGGCCCTGGTATCTGGAATTTATTTTCCTTCTACAATTGAAACTTTGTAGCCTGGAGCAGAGCCAAGCCTCCAGCATGCTCCACTGGCAGCCATTTCTGTGGCAGTTAATTCACCTTCTACAATTGAAACTTTGTAGCCTTAAGCAGGTGAGCCCGGCCAGGGTGTTGGGAAAGCTTTGCTTCCCCTATTGCCGCCGGCAACCCTGGCCTGCTCTCTCAAGCTCCATTCTGCCGCCCTTTGTTTGAATTTGTTTACCTTCTATAATTGAAACTTTGTAGCTTGAGTGGAGGCTTAGGCCTGCAACAGCTATGGGAAAGCTTGGCTTCCTCTGTTACCTGGGAAACCTTGCTCTCTGTGGCTGTAGCCATCTTGGATGGGGGTTAATTTGCATACTCGCCCTGATTGGCTGGTGGGCGTGGCTTGGCTGGTGGGCGTGGCTTATGTAGCAGAGTGATGGTTAATTTGCATATTACCATTTTATTAGAGAGGATTAGTACTAGATGACTAGTGCACTGGAGGCGGGTCCCTCAGCCCAGCCTGCACCCTCTCACAGTCTGGGATCCCTCTCACAGTCCAGAACCCCTTGCTCCTTACTGCCCGCATGCTTGCTGCTCCTTAGAGAGGCTCCCACCGCTGCGCTCACCAGCCGTGAGCCCAACTTCTGGCTGAGCAGCGTTTCCTCTGTGGGAGCGCACTGACCACCAGGGGGCAGTCCTACATTGAGAGTCTATGCCCTGGTGGTCAGTGTGCATCATAGCAACTAGTCATTCCATCCGTCATTCTGCCATTCGGTAGATTTGCATATTAGGTTTTTATTATATAGGATTTTATTAATCACTAGAGGCCCGGTGCACGAAATTCGTGCATGGAGGGGGGTTGTCCCTCAGCCCAGCCTGTACCCTCTCTAATCTGGGACCCCTCAAGGGATGTCCAACTGCCCGTTTAGGCCCAATCCCTGGGATCGGGCCTAAACGGGCAGTCGGACATCCCTCTCACAATCCAGGACTGCTGGCTCCCAACTGCTTGCCTGCCTGCCTTCCTGATTGCCCCTAACCGCTTCTGCCTGCCAGCCTGATCACCCCCTAACCACTCTGCTGCCAGCCTGTTTGCCCCCAACTTCCCTCCTCTGCTGGCCTGGTTACCCCTAACTGCCCTCTCCTGCAGGGTTGATCACCTCCAACTGCCCTCCCTTGCAGGCCTGGTCCCTCTCAACTGCCCTCCCTTGCAGGCCGGGTGCCTCCCAACTGCCCTCCCCTGCTGGCCATCTTGTGGTGGTCATCTTGTGTCCACATGGGGGCAGGATCTTTGACCACATTGGGGCAGCTATATTGTGTGTTGCAGTGATGATCAATCTGTATAGTACTCTTTTATTAGATAGGATAGAGGCCTGGTGCATGGGTGGGGGCCAGCTGGTTTGCCCTGAAGGGTGTCCCTGATCAGGGTGGGGTTCCCTTGGGGCACGGGGCGGCCTGATCGAGGGGTTTGTGGTGGTTTGCAGGCCGGCCACGCCCCCTGGCAACGCAAGCCGAGGCCCTGGTATCTGGAATTTATTTTCCTTCTACAATTGAAACTTTGTAGCCTGGAGCAGAGCCAAGCCTGGGGCTCCCTCCGAGGCCCGCAGCCATTTGTGTTGGGGTTGTAATTGAAACTTTGTTGCCTTAAGCGGGTGGCCTGGCCAGGGTGTGTGGAAAGCTTTGCTTCCCCTGTTGCTGGCGGCAACCCTGGCCTGCTCTCTCAAGCTCCATTCTGCCGCCATTTGTTTGAATTTGTTTACCTTCTATAATTGAAACTTTGTAGCTTGAGTGGAGGCTTAGGCCTGCAATGGCTGGCAGAAAGCTTGGCTTGCTCTGTTACCTAGGAAACCTTGCTCTCTGTGGCTGTAGCCATCTTGGTTTGGGTTAATTTGCATACTTACTCTGATTGGATGGTGGGCGTGGCTTGTGGGCGTGTCAGAGGTATGGTCAATTTGCATATTTGTCTATTATTAGATAGGGTTGTATTATTTTTCATATATGTATGTTTCATATATATAACAACTATAGACCTACTTTGGCTCCACCCTGTACTATGTCTTATCCTTTACATACATACCTATGATAAAGTTTAATTTAGAAATTAGTCACAGTAGGAAATTAATAGAAATAATAAAATAGAACAATTATAAAAAGATACTATAATCTTATATGAATGTGGTCTCTTTCTGAAAATATCTTATCATACTGTACTTACTCTTCTTTGGTGTTTTTTGTTGTTTTTTTGTTAATCCTCACCTGAGGATATTTTTTCCATTGCTTTTCAGAGGGAGTGGAAGGGGAAAATGGAAGGGGAGAGAGAGAATGAGAGAGAGAGAGAGAGAGAGAGAGAGAGAGAGAGAGAGAGCAACATTAATGTGAGAGACGCATCGATTGGTTGCCTCCTGCACGCACCCAAACTGGAGGTGGGGAGTGAACCACAACCCAGGTACATGCACTTGACCTGGAATCAAACCTGTGACCCTTTGGTGCTTGGGCCAACACTCTAACCACTGAGCAACACTGTCCAGGGCTGGACTAACCCTTCTTTTAATGATGTGAGATGATAAAATGCTTATGTGGTGAGATGAGCTGAGGTGAATAACATAGGCATTGTGACTTAGCATTGGGCTATTATTGACCTTCTGATGATGTCAGAAAGGAAATCATCTGTTTTTGGGTGATCCTGGATCATGGAGCAATATCGCTGTCAGTGGTTGAATGTCAGGTGCATGTAATGTCAATAGTTGGGGAAATTTAATGTTTTCAGATTGGAGTTGATCATAGGTATTTGAAACTGGAAAGTGAAATTGTGGATAAGGGAGACTACCATATTTTTAAATCTATATAAATACTCAATGGTGTATCTTCTAGTAAGCCTGGGTAGAGGTTCATAGTACCTGAGGTAGAGGTTCATAGTACCTGGACCACCCATGTCTTATTTGGTTGATATCTTGACAAGAACTCTGTGCCTGTGTGTGAAGACTTGTCTTTATATTAATGATGTCTCCTTTACTACCTATGATTTTTACTGGTAGTCACCTTGACTTAGACCTTCTCCTAAGCCATTATCAACAGTAAATCTGGTTAAGACAAGAAGCATCATTGAAGAACTTTATAGTAAACTATACATGAGAAGAACCCACAGCAGTTCACACAAAAAAGAAACTTCAAATTGACAGAGGTTGACACAACATATTCATTAATGCACTCACCAGCCTATTCATGCTATTTGTTAAATGTAATCCTTTGTCTCACATTCTAAATAATAGTAAGAAATAAACCTGGACTTGGAAAAAAATGGCGGCTGAATGGGCAGACCTGTTGTGCATCTCGTCCTTAGGGCCAGACTGGAAATACAACTAAATTGGAGAACATTCACCCGGAATTAGGAACTGAGGTCCAGCTGATGAGTTGACTTATAGCAAAGAAAGACAGAAAACACCTAGAGACCAGCAGGAAAGGTGAGGTCAAGAGGGGAGCGAGCCCAACCCCCAGGGGTGGCAGGAGGAGCCAAGAGAGAATAAGGAGCGCTGCATTATGGGAGAGCCTGTTCCCTCTGAAAATAGAAGCCCGGAACCGAGGCTGGGTTCCACAGCTGGGAGCAGTAGAGCCATGACCTGCAGCTGCACATGTAACATCCAACTGAGAAAGGAAAAAAGTGGCAGGGCTGCTGACTGCTGGAGAGTCTGGAGTTGAGACCCCCAGCTACAAAAGGCAGCACTGTGAAAGGGGAATGCGGCATGGCAGCTGGCCTAGGCGGAGTCTGGAACCGGTGGAAGAGAAAGCCACAGTTTTATTGTTGCCTTTTTTTTTCTTTAAACCCAAAGAGTAGGAGTTTTCAGTTGAAACTACTCACCCAAGGCTTTGGTGTAGGAAGGGAGGCATGGGGCAGGGGAGTGAAGTAGGGCAGGGAGATTTGGAAAATCAGTAGCCAGGTGTCCTGCATTGCGTCATTCATATGCTTCTAAACCAAAATGGCCATTTTTCCTGAGAGGAACTAGCTGCTCCCAATAGCCAGAGGGCAGGCAAAGAAAAAAAAACACACACCCTAGGTGATACAGCCTGCTGCACCCTGCATTTTGACCTTTACAGAGGAAACAAAGGCAAAGACCAAGCTTATGGGTTTGAACACTCTCTAGAAGTCCTCAGAGACTGGATGGGAGAAGTGGCCATCCGCCCCACTATTTTGGTAACTAGACTAACAAAAATTCCCGGGTACCAGCTGACCCCATAGGTATCCATATAAGGATCTCTGTCCAGACAAGGGCAGAGTAATATTTTGGGACACTCGCAGAGGAATAGTTTTGGGGCAGGAAAACACACCCACCATTTTCCCTGAAAGCTAAACAGCAACTCCCCCACCTAAAGCCCTGTCAGAAACAGACTTTTGAGTGATTGAGATTGATAGCTGGCTAACAGGCAAAGGTGGGCAGAAGCAAAGCCCAGGGAACCATGGGAACTTTGCTGAACCAGCCCTGTGCCCCATGTGGCTAACAAATGTACTTTAGGGGTCAGATTGACCCCTCCTGCTTGCAGCCAAGTCCTGTGGAGACAGACACAAGCATTGGATTGGTGGATCACCTGAAGCTTCAAGCAGGTTGCTAAAAGCCAAAAGACAGGTCTGGACAAAGGTTAGCACCTAAGTATCTAACAGGAAGCCCAGAATTGGCAGACAGAGCAGAAGAGTGGATCCTAAGTAAGCTCCCATTGGGCATTAAACTCAGCTGAAGCAAAAGCCACTTCACTTTTTTTTCCCTTTTCTCTCTTCTCTTTTTCCCTCCTGTTTTTCTTCTCTTTTCTCCTTTTTACTTTTTCTCTTTCCTTCTTTTTTTCCTTTTTAAAAATTACCTTCTTTATATATCTCCTTTATTGATTAGTTATTATTCTAGTCTCTGTGGTTTCGTTCATATATCTAATTTTCCTCTTCCCTTTCCCTACTCAATTTTTCTTTTTCTTTTCTTTTTTTCACTACCCAATTTTCCCCTTCTTTTCTTTCTCTTTTCTTTTTCTCCTGATTTATTTCTTTTTTCTATTCCTTAATTTATATCTATCTGCTTTCTCCTCTATTTTCCTTTTCAAAATTGTTTTCTTGTCTTTTTATTTTTATTCTCCCTCCTTTATTGTAAACTGTTTTCCTTCCCCTATCCCTCTAACTCTTTATTCTTATCTTCTCTATTTAAGCTCTGTATCTACATATTCAGTCCCCATTTTTCTTGTTGTTTTTTGTTTGTGCTTTTTTTTTTTGTTTTGTTGTGTTTTCTCCCTGTATATTGATTTTCTTTTTTTTTCTCTATTATTCTTGCTCTCTTTTCTCTTTCCTAATTCTGTCTTCTCTGGTAGTCACATTTGTTGGTGTTATAGGGGTCTTGTATACATTTTTGTTTTGTTTCTACTATGTCATTTTTTTGTCTTGTTGTATTCTTTTCTGTTCAGTCAGCACCTCCACAACAGCTTGCATGACAAGGTCAGGGTGAGCCATATAGATAGACAACCTGAGAGGAGACTCCATCCATAAATGGGACAATAATATTCAAGACACAATTATAACAGGAGAACCCAAATAAATCAAGTAGGGGGCTTTCCTACAACACCCATCACAGGAGCTATCGAGACTGCACCACTGGGTCCCACAAAACACAAACTACATAAGACTACCCAGAAAATCTGGGTGGCATAGCAGTTTTATCTAATACATAGAAACAAATAAGAGACAGCAAAAATGGGGAGACAAAGAAATAGTCTCTAAATGAAAGAAAAAGGAGGATTCACCAGAAAAGAAACTGAATGAAATGGAGGCAAATAATTTTGTCAGACAAAGAATTCAAAGTAATGGTTATAAAGATGCTCAAACATCTCACTGAGAATTAGAAGCAACTCAATGAATGAGAATTATAAGGAGCTGAATGAGAAATACACCAACATGAATAATAATCAAGAGGAAATGAAGAATGACATGACTGAAATAAAGAACACCCTGGAAGGATTAAAAAAACTGACTATAAGAAGACTACAAGAAGCTGAGGACCGAATCAGCAAATTAGAAGATAAGGTAAACAAACAAACAAACAAACAAAAAAACCCAAAAAACCAAAACCAAAACAAAAAACAACACCCCAGCAGAGCAGCAATTAGAAAAAAATTAAAAAGCAGGAGGAGAGTTTAAGGGAGTTTTGTGACAACATGAAATGAAGCAATATCCACATAATAGAGGTGGTCGATGGAGAAGAAGCTGATCAAGGAATAGAAAACCTATTTGAAGAAATAATAACAGAAAACATCCCTGACTTGGGGAAGAAAAAAGTCACACAAGTCAAGGAGGCACAGAGAGTCCCACTCAAGATGAACCAAAAAACCCACACCAAGACACATCATAATTAAAATGACACACATTACAGACAAGGAAAGAATCTAGAATGCTGCAAGAGAGACAGAAATTTACCTACAAGCGACCTCAAGTTAGACTATCATCTGATTTCTCAATATAAACACATCACTCCAAAAGGGAGTAGCATGAACTATACAAAGTAATGAAAATGAAGGGACTAAATCCAAGAATATTCTATCCAGCAAGGCTATCATTCCAAATTGAAGGTGAAATCAGAATCTTTGAAGACATTAATAGGTTAACAGAGTTTATTTCCACCAAACCAGAAATGCCCAGAAATCCTAAAGGGACTATTGTAAGAAGAAGAAATAGAAAGAGAGGGAGGAGCAAGGCGTAAAGAATAAAAATGGCAACAAACAAGTACCTATCAATAATAACCTTAAACATAAATGGTTTAAATGCTCCCATGAAAAGATATAGGGTTACTGAATGGATATGAAAACATGACCCATATATATGCTGTCTACAAGAGACCCGCCTCAGAATAAAGGATTCACACAGACTGAAAGTGAAGGAATGGAAAAAAATTTCAGGCAAATGGAAATGGAAAAAAAAAGCTGGGGTAGAAATACTTATATCTGACAAAATTGACCTAAAAGTAAAGGTCAAAACAAGAGATGATGAAGGCAACTCCATAATACTAAAGGGATCTATACAACAAGATGATATAACTCTGGTAAACATATATGCACCCATTATAGGAACATCCAAATACATAAAAAAATCTTCTGGAGGACATCAAGGAAGAGATCAAAACAATCCTATATAATAAAAGTATAGTATACAAATTTGTCCCCTCGACTGGAGTTCTTCTGGGAGCTTGACTAGGGGGCGGGCCAGCTGGTGGAAGGGAGGGAAGCCCTGGCCAGTGGCAGTGGCAGGTGACCGGTAGAAGGGAGGGAGGCCCCAGCCGGCAGTGGCAGGTGGCCAGGAAAGGGAGGGAGTACCTGGCTGGCAGCCAGCAGCCTCTAGGGACCCTACCAGTGCACGAATTTCATGCACTGAACCTCTAGTACAATCATAATAGGGGACTTTAATACCACAGTGACAACACTAGATAAATCTTCTAGACAAAAATTTAACAAGGAAACAGCAATCCTAAACAACTCACTAGATCAGATCGAACTAATTGACATCTTCAGAACATTTCACCCCAACGTGATGGAACATATATTCTTCTCAAGCACACATGGAAACTTTTCAAAGATAGACCACATGTTAGGACACAGGCTAAGTCTCTACAAATTCAAGAAGATTGAAATCATATCAAGCATCTTCTCAGATCACAATGGCATGAAATTAGAAATCAACTACAATAAAAACACTCAAAAATAATCAAACACATGGAGGCAAAATAGCATACCATTAAACAATGAAGGGTTTACCAAAGAGATCAAAGAAGAAATAAAAAACATCTTGGAAACAAATGAAAAGGAAAACACAATAATTCAAAATCTATGGGACACAGTGAAAGCAATACTGAGAGGGAATTTCATAGCATTATAGGCCTACCTAAAAAACAAGAAAAATTAATAACAACTATTTAACCCTACAACTTAAAGAATTAGAATATAGAGCAACAAGAAAAGACCAGATAAGTAGTGTGGAGAGTGGCTACAGTGTTTGGACAGGTTCAAGCCTCAGACTAATGAGAGGGCATGGTCCTCTCATGGCAAAGCCATGTGCAGTTCCCAGCTTGGAGGGCAAAGCCCTCCCAGCAAAATTATAGCCAAAGGCTATGGTTGTAAGCTTGACGTTATGGTCTGAACCTGTAGTCCTAGGTAACTAAGGGATATGGGCTGTGGCAGGTGCAGCAAGTAAAGCTTGATAGACTTCTCAGGTGCATGAAATTAAGTCGATTTGAAATGCATGAGAACATTGTAAATATCTTGACCATGCCCTTGCTTTGCCTCATGGGATCTGACTATAAAATAAAGACTTGGTTTACAGGCTGTGGCACTGTCTCTCCATCCAAGAACAGTGTCCCACCTGGCCCCAACTGTATTCTCTTTTCTATCTTCTTTAATCCTTCACTGCTCCTCATCAGGTTCCCCACTGGCCATGCTGAGCATGGTTCAAAGTAGAAGGAAGGAAATAATAAAGATCATAGTGGAAATAAATGACATAGATGAGAAGAAAAAAACAATACAAAAGATCAATAAAAACAGCTGGTTCTTGATTTTGAAAGGATAAACAAGATTGATGAACCTCTATCCAGACTCACTAAGAAAAAAAGAAAGATGTCCCAAATAAACAAAATCAGAAACAAAAGAGTTGAAGTAACAACTGACCCCACAGAAATACAAAGGATGGTAGAAAAAGAAAAACACACACACACACAAAAAAAAAAAACACAAACAAAAAGAAACTATGAACAACTCTATTCCAACAAACTGGACAACCTGGATTAAATGAACATATTCCTAGAAAAATACAATCTTCCAAAATTCAATCAGGAAGAATCAGGAAACCTGAATAGGCTGATAACTACTGATAAAATTGAAGCAGTAATAAAACAACTTCTAGCAAATAAAAGACCTGGTCCGGACAGCTTAACAGGAGAGTTTACCAAACATCCAAAAAAGAACTAACACCTATCCTCCTCAAACTATTCCAAAAAATTCAAGAGGAAGGAACACCTCCAAGCTCTTTCTTTGAGGACAGAATTACCCTAATCCCAAACCAAATAAAGATACTACAAAGAAAGAGAATTACAGGCCAATATCCCTCATGAACATACATGCAAAAATCCTCAACAAAATTTTAGCAAATAGGATCTAGCAATACATTAAAAAGATCATACACCATGACAAAGTGGGGCTTATTTGGGGATGCAAGGCTGGTACAATATCTGTAAATCAATAAATGTGATACATAAATTAACAGATTGCAAGACAAAAATCACATGATCATATCAACTGATGTAGAAAAAGCATTTGACAAATTCCAACACCATTTCTTGATAAAAAAAAAACAACCAAAAACTCAGCAAAGTGGTAATACAGGGATCATATCTCAAAATAATAAAAGCCTTATATGACAAACCCACAGCCAAAATCATACTCAATGGGCAAAAACTAAAATCATTTTCCCTAAGAACAGGAACAAGACAGGGATGCCCACTCTCACCACTCCTGTTCGACAAAGTACTGGAAGTACTAGCTGTAGCAATCAGACAAGAAGAAGAAATAAAATGCATCCAAATTGTAAAGGAGGAAGTAAAACTGTCATCTTCAGAGATGGCATGATATTGTACACAGAAAACCCTAAAGACTCCATAAAAAATGCTAGATTTAATAAATGAATTCAGCAATGTAGCAGGATACAAAATTAACACCAAGAAATCAATGGTATTTTTATACACCAATAATGAACTTACAGAAAGAGAAACCAAAAAGAAATCTCATTTACCATTGCAACAAAAAAATTAAGATACTTATGAATAAACATAACCAAGGAGGCAAAATACCTGTATTCTGGAAACTACAGGATATTGAAAAAAGAGATAGAGGAAGATATAAACCAGTGAAAGAATATACCATATTCATGGATTGATAGAATCAACATCATTAAAATATTCATACTACCCAAAGTAATCTATAGATTTAATGCAATCCCTATTAAAATATCAACAGCATATTTCACAGATCTAGATCAAACTCCAAAAATGTGTATGGAATAAAAAAGATCCCAAGTAGCCACAGCAATCTTCAGAAGGAAGAACAAAGTTGGAGAGATCACAATACCAGATATCAAGCTGCACTACAAAGCCACTGTAGTAAAAACATCCTGGAACTGACACAAGAACAAGCATATAGTTCAATGGAACAGAACAGAGAACTCTAAAATCATCCCAAGCCATTATGTTCAATTAATATTTGACAAAGGAGGCAAAAACATACAGTGGAGTCAAGGCAGTCTCTTCAATAAATGTTGTTGGGAAAATTGGACAGATACATGCAAAAAAAAATGAAAGTAGATCACCAACTTACACCACACACAAGAATAAACTCAAAATGGATAAAAGACTTCAATGTAAGATATGAAACCATAAAATTCTTGGAAGAAACCATAGGCTGCAAAATCTCAGACTTCCCTTGTAGCAATACAGTATGTTTACTGATACATCTCCTAGGGAAATGGAAACTAAGGAGAAAATAAACAAATGGGACTACATCAAAATAAAAAGCTTCTGCACAGCAAAAGAAACCATTAAAAAAATAACAAGAGTGCCCACTGCATGGGAGAACATATTTGCCTATGATACATCTGATAAAGGGTTAATCTCCAAAATATATAGAGAACTCATACAACTTAACAAAAGGAAGACAAACAATCCAATTTAAAAATTGGCAAAGGACATAAATAGACACTTCTCCAAAGTGGACATACAGAAGGCCAAGAGACATTAAAAAATGCTCATAGTCACTAATCTTCTGAGAGATGCAAATCAAAACAACAATGAGGTAACCTCATACCTGTCAGAATAGCTATCATCAACAAATCAACAAATGAAAAGTATTGATGAGGATGTGGAGTAAAGGGAACCCTAGTACATTGCTGGTTGAAATGCAGACTGGTGCAGCCTCTGTGGAAAAGTTTCCTCAGAAAATTAAAAAGGGAAATACCATTTGACCCAGTGATCTCACTTCTAGGAATATACAGTATACTAAGAAATCAGAAGCACCAATCAGAAAGAATATATGCACCCCTATGTTCATAGCAGCACAATTTAAAATAGCTACGATTTGGAAATAGCCGAAGTGTCCATCAGCTGATGAGTGGATTAACAAACTGTAGTACAATTACTCAATGGAATACTATGCAGCCGTAAAGAAAAAAAGAACTCTTACCACTTGTAAAAGCATGGTTGGACCTGGATAGCATTATGCTAAGTGAAATAAGCCAGTCAGAGAAAGGTAAGTATCACATGATCTCACTCATATGTGGAATCGAATGAACAATATAAACTGATGAACAAAAATAGATCCTGAGACATAGAAGCATCAAACAGACTGTTGAACCTCAGAAGGAAGGCAGGGGAGGGTAGGTGGGTGGGAATAAATCAACCAGTGAATTTGTATGCATTATATGTATAACCCACGGACACAGAAAATAGGGTGGTGAAGGCCTGGTATGGGGGGGTGAGGGTGGGCTGGAAGAGGTCAATGGGGGTAAAAAGGGGACATATGTAATACTTTCTACAATAAAGATTAAAAGAGAAAGAAATATGTAATAACACAGTGCATACAATGCCTTATTCTAGATTGAGATGCAGCAGGGGTGGTGAAAGTCCTTTGAGTCTTATAGATAGGATCATGTCATTGATTTATTTAGAGCCAGTTATTGTTTCAGGAACGAATGCAAACTTGTCAACATAGGAATCCCAGAAATCTGATTTTATGACATGGAATTCATCAAAATACTCACAAGGAGACATTTAAATGGAAAATTCCTTCTGTTCAAGATTAAAGACCAGAGTCTGTTGTTATCAGTCATCTCTGGAAGTAAATTACACAGCCACCAGTTATGCAACTTTCTTTATAATAGGACTTGGTGTAAGTAATAAAAAGAACACAGATTGTGAGTCAGAAAACCTGAGTTCTAGTTAGGTTCCTCTAATACCAACTAACTACATAATCTCTAGCAAGTCATTTAATCAGATTTTTATGGTCAGAGAACCAGATAATTATAAATTTCTGTTACTGTAACAGTAAAAACAGAAGGTGAGGAAGAGTCCAAAAGACAACATTTTACGGAAACAAAACCATTCTAAGCTAATATCTCTTTATATCACTGTAGCAAACAATTGCTAAAACACCAAAGAGGCAGAAGGAATTCAAATCAAGGGTGTGGGACCTTGTATTAAGCAACCCAGCCTACAGTATGCACAATAATTACCAAACTGATAAATAGTTTGATTTCTGCAAAAGCAAGAAAACATGAATGAATGAAATTGAAAGGAAGTGACTTAGCAAGATGTCCCAAGGAAAGAGAAGGTGCTAGGTGTTATCTTTCTACAGGGCACATTAAGTAATAGTGTGACTGAATATTTCTAGCTCTTCACCTTCAGAGCACATATTAGGATTGTACTTCCTGGCCTCCACTGGTGCCTGATCAAGCCTGACCTATGGTATATCAGAAAAGTGATGTGTGTCACATGCAGAAATAAGATTTAATTGGTAGTGCAGTGTGAGACCTCCCAGAGCTCTCTTTCCCTCTGACAGGACAATCAGCAATGTTCCAGATGGTGGCTGCTTTATCTGGGTCCTAGTCTAAGACCCACATAATATTTCCCAGGTGATACATGATGGGCATGCAGTATAAACTATAAATAAACTTTTGTTATTTTGAGACACTGAGGTATTGGGAGTCTTTTGCTACAGCAACATAACCGACCCTAGCCTGACTAAAGGAATGGCAATTATGAAGTCAAGTACTCTACCTAACAGAGGGCAAAGATAATTTGACTGTTTTGCTCTTGACAGATGAGCCTCAATAAGGGCTTTGGTGCATCTCAGAGGCCTTGCCCTCAAATATTGTAAGGTTCTATTATGCATATGAACAAAAGTATGTCACTGTTACTGGCAGCTAATAGTAGACATGAAAATAAAGAGGACAGCTTAGGACAGGGCAGGCTCAGGGGACTGGTAACTTGATATAAATTCTTCCTGTCATTCTGTTTCAAGTAAATAGAGACGGAAAGTCATATGGCTCTTTAATGGCCTATCCAGAATAACTGGCCTTCAGCCAGTTTAAAGCCAGCAGGTGTCCTTCATAATAGAGTTGGCACCTTCATTTTTCAATCTATTTAGTAGCAGAGTGGGCAAAAGCTGAACAAACAAGGAAGGGAGAACTACCTTTTTACCATCTGAGCCCTTAAAAGTGACCAGGCTGAAAATAGTGTTATAAACTTTGGGGAATGACATTCAATATATATATACTAGAGGCCCAGTGCACAAAATTTGTGCACTCAGTGGGTTGTCCCTCAGCCCATTCTGTGCCATGAGCCCGGCTTCTGGCTAAGCAGTGCTTCCCCTATGAGAATGCACTGACCACCAGTGGGCAGCTCCTGTGTTGAGCGTCTCCCCCCTGGTGGTCAGTGTGTGTCATAGCGACCGGTCGTCCCACCATTTGGTTGGTTTGTATACTAGCCTTTTATTATATAGGATATATATATATATATATATATATATATATATATATATATATATGCAATTTAAAACTAACTAATAAATTATTTTCTCTTGAAGACTCTAAGGATAATTGATCCTGTGCTAATCTGAACTACTTATAGGTATATGGCTACTACTAAGATAATGCACAACACTGCAGGAAACTGAGGCAGTAATTACAGGTTGTCTTCTTAGCATGACTTCTGTCCATTAGTAACACCTTAAATAGGGTGTTTGGATATAAAGAGACACACCACAGTGGTACAAAAGCTGTCAATATTAGCTACAATTTACTAAACACTACATCAACCAGGCAATTTATAAGAACCTTATAGCTCTATTCCTCACAACTATATGAAGCAGGTATTATATTTTTCAAATGAGCAGACTAAAGAATGTAAAAAGAAAGCGGAAATGAAGGAGAAATTATAGAAGGAGAAGTGAGTCCAAGAGTAAGATGTTATTGGTAGTGCAATGAGGATAAGGACTGAGAAGTAATTGAATTTAGTAATTAGAAAGTGACCTTTAAGAAAGCAATTTCAGCCAAAACCGGTTTGGCTCAGTGGATAGAGCGTAGGTCTGCAGACTGAAAGGTCCCAGGTTCGATTCCGGTCAAGGGCATGTACATTGATTGCGGGCACATCCCCGATAGGGGGTGTGCAAGAGGCAGCTGGTCGATGTTTCTCTCTCATCGATGTTTCTAGCTCTCTATCCCTCTTCCTTCCTCTCTGTAAAAAAATCAATAAAATATATTTAAAAATAAATAAATAAAAATAAAAAAAGAAAGCAATTTCAGTAAATTGGTTGGGGAGAAAGCCAAAATACAAAGAACTAAACAATAAAGGAGTGGCAGGAAAGGATATGCACTAACTGTAGGCTATTTTCCCCATGAAATCTGGTACTTTACACACACTTATCTTTATCCATATAAATCTCATCAAAGTGATGAACTGATGGACCTTCCCCAGAAAAATACCTCAATAAGGGCTTTGGTGAATCTCAGAGGCCTACATATATAATTTTGTATACAATTTCAAGGCATTTATAAACCCACCTAAAACCCATGTAGGTAGGGACCCTAGCTTAGGAATAAATGATATATACCAAATTCAAGATGGTGGATATAGGGCTGTGGGAGTGGTACACAGGTGGTTTTAACTACACTGGTAATATTTTATTTCTTAGATTGAGTTATGGTCCTATGTTCATTATATTATTTTCATTACATTATTGTATATGTTCATTTTTATTTTATATAATATTTATATGTATTATAACATTTTTGTTGCCTAAAATGTTTCATAAACTTTTTAAATAGAATAAAATGATTATACAACACAATATCTTTTTTTGTAGGAAATACACACACTAAAATATTTCAGTCATGTGATATCATATTGGCAACATACTCTCAAATAGATAAAGAAAATCATTTCGTACTATACTTTGAAACGTTGCTGTAATTTTGAGATTGTTTCAAAATGTGAAAAAGCAGGTAACACTAAACAGTAAACAAACTTACAAATAAAAAATCTTAACTAAATATATACTCTCAGTGGTATACAGGAGGGAATAACCAATGTATACATTTACAGAGAAATGTACACATAGAAATTCACAGAGAGATCCTTCAAAATAGAGAAAGGGACTGCTGTTAATTTGACCCTAAAGTACACCATTTTATGTCAGAATGCTCTTTTCCCCACTAGCTTAAGTTCTGACTGAGAGAGTATAAACTGGCTATCACAGACATTAGGGAGAATGGGAGCTTCCATCTCTTCTCATGGCTTCAAGACTGAAGGGCTCAGACTGAGGGCTCAAAACAATTGCTGGACATCAAACCAGAGAAATCTACATATCTCTTTCAACTTGACCATTATGTCTTCAATTATTCTGGCAGTCCATTAGGGAAAGATTTGGGAGATGGGGGAGAAATATAATGTTTTAACTGAATAGGCAGTTCAATGATGTAATAACTTCTTGACCAAAGGAAGTATAAAAGTGGTGATTTATGAAGATCATATATAGAGGGGGAAAAACTAAAGGCAAAGACTGTGATTAGAGTGTCAGCATTTATAACAAAAATATTAAAAATGAATAAAAATAAAATATTATGTGTATTTGTATTTGATATGTGTATTTATGCTAAATATATATGATACAAGTAGTTATATGTTCAGGTAATTGTCTGGCATAAGAGTGGGCAAAAGACTCATTGATCATGTCAGTATTTCCTGAAAACAGCATATGTGGGAAGCAATAGGTTGATGTCTCTCTCGTCCTCTCTCTCTCTCTCTCTCTCTCTCTCTCTCTCTCTCTCTCTCTTTCTCTCCTCTCATTCTCCCTCCCCCTTCCTCTCTCTAAAATAAATTTAAAATAAAAAACAAAACTCTTTTTTAAAAATAAAAAAGGTCACTCAAAGCTTTACAGAGCAAGAAAAAAATACCACTTAATTTTTGCTCCCTCCCACAGAGGAAATATGTCTCCCAAAGTATTAATTCAGTCTCTTGATCAGAGGTCCCAGACATTTCTGAAAAAGCATGGTTTCTCTGAGGTAAATGCTGTAGAGATTTTATGGCCAGGAAATTTTCCTCTGAGCAGCACCAATTCCCCTTCAGTATAAGGAGCCCAGATTGAAAGATAATGGCAAACGTTGCCCTATTGTTATAGACAAAGGGAAAGTGGGACTTCAAAGATGCCTGTGGAGGTATCTTCAGACATAATCTTTAGTTGGGAACTTGGTTTCCATAGGAGGTCACAAAGTTAGAGCAGCATAGGTAAAGTGGCTTTGGGGAAAGTGGAACAATTATGACAATTCTCTTTTTTCTCCTCTAGGAAGCTTGAAATACAAATTCAACACATAATTAGCAATTTTCTCTAAAGTGCACCTCAAATGGCTTACAACCCATTTCTAGTAAAGAAGCTATCACAGTGAGTGGTGGGAGAATAACAATAGTCATAATTTTAGAGTTAATATATTTAGTGATTTCTCTAAGGCTATAGTTAGTGTTGGAGTGTGTATTTGAACCTAGGAGCATTTGGCTCAAGATTCCAAGATTTTATTTTTTAACCACACTGTAATTGATAAAGGGAAAATATCAGGAAATAGACATCTAGCCTTCAACATGGAACCCCAAAAGAGCTGAGAAATGACACATACCTCCTGTCTTGCCTACATTTTATAAACCTGGATGGGACAGATGTGTGCCACAGGAGTGATCCCTTCATGTACTGTATAAAGGGCTTGTCAGTGTTGGACACAGAGTCAGTGGCCAGTAATTATCATACAGCCTATCATACCTCACCCAGAGAAAAACACCTTAGTTCAGGCATGAGGCAAATGCTCTGAGAAGTCAGGGAGCAACTAAGAGTGCAGGGCAATTCTGGCCTTTTCCTATTCCTCCAGCCTCATAACATGCAGTGCTCTGCCTACCTCCCTCCACTTTACCTTTCACCTGCTCCAGCCACACTGGCTTAGTGCGTGCCATCATCCTTCAAACAACAGGGATGATCACAGTGTTTGGCACATAGTAGGCACTAAATAAATATTCACGGAAAGGAAGAAAGATAAAAAAATTAAAAAAATAAAATTAAAAAGAAGAAAGAAAGAAAGAAAGAAAGAAAGAAAGAAAGAAAGAAAGAAAGAAAGAAAGAAGAAAAACAAAGGAAGAGAGGATAGAAAGAAGGGGAGATAAGGTGACGTATGTAATATTTTAAACACTAATTTTAAAAAAAAAGGAACAAGAAGAGACTTCAGGAAAGTATTCACTAAAGTGGACCTTCATGGAAATGTAATATGTTCACCTGTAGAGACAGGAGGAAGACAAAGAATGAGAAAAGGACAGTGTTTCAAACAGAAGGAAAAATATGGTATGTTGATCCACCATCAAAGTATAAGTGTGATCTAAAATAAGAACAATAACAGGAGATGAGGACAGATGGGTAGGCAGAGCCAGATGATAACAGGTATAGAGAGCTTTTACAAATGTTAGAATGGCATAATTATATTTGTATTTTAGAATAGTCCCTTTGCTTACAGAGAGAAGATGTATTAAAAAGTGGATGGGAGGCAGGGGATGGCTGAAACCAGAACAATTAGATTTGTTGTGGGAATCCAGATAAGAGATGACAAAAAGTCTGTTTTAGAGAGACAGCACAACATAATGAGTTTAAACCCAAATTCTATTCTTTGCTCGATTTGTGATTTTGGATAAATCAGTTAATCTCTCTGGGCTGAGAATATTTTCCCTATATATTTCATAGGGTAGACTTGTGTAAGTAATAACATAATATTGAATAAGTGCTTTGCAAACTTAAAACACAGGAAATCATATGTCATTATTAAAGTGGTGGGATGGGGAAAAAGAGGAGGGGGCAATTAAGAAACATGATCATTCTTATAGACATACCATCCACAAAAGAGTCTTGTCTGACAGCTCCCTTTTTCTCATCTTGTCATATATCAGTTGCCAAAATTGGGAAATACTTTTTAACAAGGTTGTTATTTTTCCATCAAAGCAATTGGTATTAGAGTTAGCATAAGTAATTCCTAAGATAGACAGGGAAAAGGCACTTGTTACAGACCATTAGGAGTAGATCTGTTTAATCATTTGATATTCATTATTGATCACCTAATATATACTTGGCATTATCCTCTACATTGTTAATACAAGAATGTAGAGGGCAATATACCCATATAAGCACAGGAATGTCACAATTATAGTACATAGTAGGTGCTACCAGAGGGGCTCAAAGAACCTTAGAAGCACAAGGAATAGAAGAATGCTTATTTCTGGAGAGGTCTGTTTCATAGAGGACATGACATTTTATCTGGGTAAAGAATGAGTAAAAGTTCACTAGGCAGAGGAGAAGGTGTAAAAGATGGAGAAAGTGATTCCAGATACAGAGGCAGCTTATGCAAAAGTAAAGAGATGTAACAGAACATAAACTGGTTTGGGAATGGAGAGAAGTTCAATCTGAATAAAGTGTAATGAGCACTATCAATTTGACAAGGATGGGTGTCAGGGAAAAAACAGAGACATAAGACTGGAAAAGTAGCTAGGTCCAGATAATAAAGAGCCATAAGTATGCTAAGCCAAGGAGTATGTATTTTAATCCTGGAAGAAACAAGAAACCAAAAAAGGTTTTAAATCAAAAGATAATACAATTGGACTTAGTGAAATAACCCTGGTGGCAGTGTAGAGATTAGAATAGAGTCAGTATGTAAACACACACACACACACACACACACAAAAAAAAACACAAATCCTAGTTAAGAGGCTATTTATGTATGCTGATGAGGATGGAAACCAACATAATATAAATGGAAAAGCTAGATTCTACCAGTTTTTGGTGAAACTAACAGAAGTTAGTGAGAAAGATGGAGATAATGAGAATTAGTGGCTGATTCTATAGTTTCTTGCTTGAAACTGGGTGGATGATGATGCCATGTATCAAAAATGAAAAAATGATAGCATCAGGTTGGAATGTATGGAAGAACTAGAAAATAGTTTTATTTTTGGATACACTGTGTTTGGGGCAATACAAAATAAAAATAGCTGACATTGGTTGAGTGGTTATACTAAGCTCTAGTTTTTGTGTTTTTTAAAATATATTTTTATTGATGTTTTACAGAGATGAAGGGAGAGGGATAGAGAGTTAGATACATCAATGAGAGAGAAACATCGATCAGCTGCCTCCTGCACACCTCCTACTGGGGATGTGCCTGCAACCAAGGTACATGCCCTTGACCAGAATCGAACCTGAGACCCTTCAGTCCACAGGCCGATGCTCTATCCACTGAGCCAAACCAGTTAAAGCTAAGCTCTAGTTTTAAGTAACTTTGTATATATCAATTTATCTATGTACAGGAACAAGAGCTTAGTAGGTTTAGAGCTTAAAAGAGGTGTCTAGCTTCAAAATATAAATTTGGAAGTCATCAATATATAGGAGGCATAGTTAATACTACTGAGGCAAGATGAAGGCAAAGGTTAAAATGCTGAGGAAACCCACCATTTTGGGACCAGGGAGTGATGGAAATTATAAGCTTCACGTTGGCAAAGATTGTGGGAAAAATTCATGGGGCCTCCCTATAAGGGCACTGGATAGACGGGCCTTGAAAAGGGTCTGTCTCTAACTGGTGTTCTTATTCCAAGGCAGCTGCGTGATTGCCTGTCCTTGGAAAGGGGTCACATGAATGTTATAAGCAAACTGTAATAGTAACAGATGTAGAGGTTAAGTGTTCTTGGAGTGAACTTTGCTCAAGGAAGATTGGATTGATAATCCATGACTCAAGGATTGCTTTGTCTCCACAAGGAGGTGCGTGTGGCTCGCTGCCCAGACTTATAGCACGACGCCCGGGAGTTCAGGAGGGGAGCCAAAATTTGGGATATAAATGTACTGCTCTCTGTGAATAAACTTGCCTTCAACAGCATCACTGTTGTTGGTCCTCCTGACCCCCGCTTTTGCTTCTCTCTCTTTCTTCTTCTTCGTCACCGTCTCCTACTTTCAGGATTACCCTGTTCTCTGTCAGAGCAGGTCTCCGACAAAAGATCATGCCTGACTTGTTCACTACTATGTCACCAGAGCCTGGTATACTATATAGGATACAGTGGTTGCTCAATCAATAAATGTTGAATGAGTAATATGAAAATATCAGGGAAGTATAAGAAGAAACAATAAAGCATAGTGTCTTGGAAGACAAAGGAGGAAAGGTAATTTCAGAATGAATGAAAAATACCAAACACTATAGAAGAAAAGTCAGATGGAATGAGGACCACAAAGGAACCATTGGGCTTGTCATTAATAACTTAAAAGACAGTCATTTTGGTGGAGTAGAATCAGTCTAAATTGTAAGAGGCTTAAGGTTAAATAGTTGTTGTAGAAGAGTAGACAATGACCAGGAATTTGGTAATAATATGATTGAGGTGGTTAGAGTTACAGAGAAAAAATAAAGCCATGCTTTTTTAAAACATGTTTTTAAAAGGCAACATATGTAATACTTTAAACAATAAAGAATTTAAATTAAAAAATTCAAATCCAAAAATTTATATAAATTAAACTCAAGCCTTTTCTGACAAGGTCCTTTATCAGGATGTTATGTAGGTCAGAAAGGATAGAAGTTAAGATCAATTCTTATTATTAAAGTGAAATAATTTTTCCCTGAATTTAAGGGACTATGGCTCCTCAAAACAAAACAAAAACCTCTAAAACAAACAAAAATTTCATATTGATCCAAATCAGAAAAGTAAATTTTATTAGAAAATAGACATACTTAAAAATCACAAATTCTTTCTGTTTCCATCTATATGTTTGTGTTTAGAAATACTCACCCATTTGCAAATATTCCTTGACTACCTAAATTGTAGTAGTCAAGAATATTGACTCCAGAACCCAGTTACCAGGGTTTTACATGCCCCTTCTTCTGCTTACTAACTGTGTGATCCTGGGCAAGTTAATAAACTTCTCTCAGTTCTTTGCCTGTAAAGTGGAGATAACTTGCCATAATGGTTGTATCCCTCCCCACAGAACTCTCTTAGATCCTGTTATCCACACTCCATTCTCCCACTCCCCATGCCCTAAGAATAAATTTTATTTTACAAATTAAAAAAACACACAAAACAACAACAAAAACAAACAAACAAAAAAAGCCATGTTTTTATAATAAGAAGACTTCAGTATTGTTTGTAGAAATAAAAAAAGAAATCCTGGGAGAGAGAGAGATTAAAGATGGTAAGAGGGTGGATAATTGTTTTAAGTAATTTTCTCATCACTGTTTCCTTTGGGCATGCTTATCAGGTTTTCTATATACAGTAAGTTAGACTTTTAAACAAGTTAGAGCCCCATGATCTGCCTCAATGGGACATTTATTTAAGCTTAAAAGGACTTAATGATTTTTTTCCCTTAATCCTCACCCAAGGATATTTTCCATTGGTTTTTAGAAAGAGTGGAAAAGATGGATGGGGGAGAAAGAGAGAGAGAGAGAGAGAGAGAGAGAGAGAGAGAGAGAGAGAGAGAGAGAGAGATTGGTTGAGCTCCTGCATATGCCAGACCAGGCTGGAAATGAACTGCAACCCAGGTAAGTGCCCTTGACCAGGAATTGAACCCACGACCCTTTGGTGCAAGGGCCGACACTCTAACCACAGGCCAAACATCAGCCAGGGCAGGACTTAATAATTTAATTCAGCATGTTGCTTTCTTAATGTTTTCTACTAGAGGCCCGGTGCATGAAAATTCATGCATTGGAGGGGGGCGTCCCTCAGCCAGGCCTGTCCCCTCTCACAGTCTGGGAGCCCTCAGGGGCAGGAGGCAACCTGGCAATCAGGGGAAGGTGATGCCCCATCACACCTTTGCTACAGCTGGTTACTTGAGCCTTGGCCAGCTCTGGTTACCTGAGCCTTGGGCAGCCACCATCCGAGGCTTGCCTGCACCTCGGGCTGGCCCTAGACCATTGGGCAGCTGCCATCCAAGGCTTTCCTGTGCCTCGGGCCGGCCCTGGGAGGTTGGGGGGCTAAGAGGACTGGGGAACTCTGGAAACAGGTGCAAGGAGTACGGACTTGCCACACGCTTGCCGCCCTGGCAGGGCTAAGGGGACTGGATGCCACCATCTTGTGGCTGTGGGCACCACCATCTTTGAAGGCAGGGCAGTCAATTAACATATTTCCTCCTTACTGGCTGTGGGTGCCACCATCTTTGAGGGCAGGGCAATCAATTAGCATATTCCCTACTTATTGGCTGTGGGTGCTGCCATCTTTGATGGTGAGGCAGTCAATTAGCATATTCCCTCCTTATTGGCTGTGGGCGCCGCCAATTTTGCAATGGCGTGAGGGTCAATTAGCATATCCCCTCTTTATTAGATAGGATATGTTTATGTCATGCCACCTATACAACCTAGGACAAGTCTATACTAAAAGCATGGGTGGTTAAATTATTGAGTTATCCATATAATACATGCAAGCAAAAACCAATATATATTTGATATTTGAGGTCAATTTATTTGTTTCATTCTTATACTAATGAAATAATTAGGGGAACAGCATATTTTGCTCCTATGATATGGCTTGAGTATGAGTTTATAGAATATGGGAGTATATTTACTGAAGACTTAATATGCTTAATATCTAAAAGATTGTTGGCATTTATAGTCATTACAAATGCCCTCCCATGCCTGAACAAGCCTCAGAAAGTGACACTTTATTGTAAAAACCAATTGCATAAACTAAGGGTTCTTTATTAATGTCATGTATTACTTTTAGCAATCTAGTGAAGCCTATAAATTACTTTTTAAAAAAATACTATATAATAAAAGGGTAATATGCAAATCGACCGAATGGCGGAATGACCAGTCACTATGACATGCACTGACCACTAGGGGGCAGACACTTAACACAGGAGCTGTCCCCTAGTGGTCAGTGCGCTCCCACAGGGGGAGCACCGCTCAGCCAGAAGCCAGGCTCATGGCTGGCAAGTGAAGAGATGGTGGGGTGGTGGGAGCCTCTCCTGCCTCTGCGGCAGCACTAAGGATATCCAACTGAAGGCTTAAGCCCGAGGACTCCCGGACTGCAAAAGGGTGCAGGGCGGGCTGAGGGAACCCCCCCCACCGAGCTGCATGCATTTTGTGCACCAGGCCTCTAGTATATATATATATATATATATATATATATATATATATATATATAATTTTATTTTTAAAAATATACTTTTAATTGTTGATAGTATTACAGATACCTCCCCTTTACCCCCATCCTCCCAGCCCCTACCCAGCCACCCCAGGTCTTCACTAGCCTATTGCTTGTGTCCATGGGCTGTGCCTATATGTATATAAGTTCCTTGGTATATATATAAGTTCCTTGATTCCTTGATACATATATATATATATATATATATATACACACACACACACACACATATATCCTACCTTATAATAGACAAATATGCAAATTGACCGCACCTTCGCTACACCCAAGCCACGCCCACCAACCAAGCCACGCCCACCAACCAATCAGGACGAGTATGCAAATTACCCCAACAAAGATGGCGGCTAATTTGCATATCAAGACAGCATAGAAAGAAGCCAAGAGATGCTGAAGGGAGCAAAGCTGTGGAGAAGCAAGCAAGCCCGGGGGGAGGAGAACGGCGGAGCGGAGGCGGGGCCGGGGGAGAAGGAAGGAGAAAGGGGCGGGCTGGCGGAGGAGGCGGGCCGGGGGACAAGGGCGGAGCGGAGGCGGGGCCGGGGGAGAAGGAAGGAGAACGGGGCTGGCTGGCAGAGAAGGCGGGCCGGGGGACAAGGGCGGAGCGGAGGTGGGGCCGGGGGAGAAGGAAGGAGAAAGGGGCAGGCTGGCGGAGAAGGCGGGCCGGGGGACAAGGGCGGAGTGGAGGCGGGGCCGGGGGAGAAGGAAGGAGAACGGGGCTGGCTGGCAGAGAAGGTGGGCCGGGGGACAAGGGCGGAGCGGAGGCGGGGCCGGGGGAGAAGGAAGGAGAACGGGGCGGGCTGGGGGAGAAGGCGGGCCGGGGGAGAAGGAAGGAGAGTGCGTCGGTCTGGCGGGCAGGCTGGCGGAGAAGGCAGGCTGGGGGACAAGGGAGGAGCGGAGGCGGGGCGGGCTGGCGGAGAAGGTGGGCTGGGGGACAAGGGAGGAACGGAGGCGGGGCGGGGTAGAGTGCAGCAGGAAACCCTATTGCAGGATTTTTCCTGCAACGGGAATGCTAGTATATACATATATACATATATATACACACACACACACACACACACACACATATATATATATATATATATATATATATATACACATGTATATATATATATATACATATATATACATATATATATGTATATATACACACACATACACTGAGTGGCCAGATTATGATCTCTGAATGCATAATAATCTGGCCACTCAGTGTATATCCTATATAATAAAAGGCTAATATGAAAATTGTCCCCTCAACCAGGAGTTCGGCCAGCAGGCAGGCCGGCCAACCACCCATGTCCCCTCCCCCTGGCCAGGCTGGCCGGACCCCACCCATGCACAAATTCATGCACCAGGCCTCTAATACACACACACACACACACACACACACACACACACACACACACTGAGTGGCCAGATTATTATGCATTCAGAGATCATAATAATCTGGCCACTCAGTGTATATCTACACTAATAAAAGAGTAAGATGCAAATTGACCATACTTTCGCAATGCCCACTAGCCAATTAGGAGAGAGTATGCAAATTAACCCAACAAAGATGGAGGGTTAATTTGCATACACAGGCGCTGAGTGGCCAGGGGCAGGGTGGGACACTTGTGTTCCTCACCACCCCAACTTGCCCCCCTGCTTGTCTGCTTACCCCCAATGGACCCACCCCCACCAGCCTGATCACCCACAATTGCTGTCCCATCCTGGCCTGATCACCCACAACTGCCCTCCCCTCTTGGCCTCTAACCACCTCTACCTTGGCCTTGCCACCATGGCTTTGTCCAGAAGAACGTCTGGAAGGTCTCCCAGTCTAATTAGTATATTACCCTTTTATTAGTATAGATAGAGGCCTGGTGCATGGGTGGGGGCCAACTGGTTTGACCTGAAGGGTGTCCCAGATCAGGGTGGGGGTTCCCTTGGGGCATGGGGCGAGCTGGGTGAGGGGCCTGTGGTGGTTTGCAGTCTGGCCATGACCCTATGGGGTGAGGGTCCACACTGGGGGGGCGTGGCCAGCCTGGGTGAGGGGCTGAGGGCTGTTTTTAAGCTGGCCACACCCCCTTCAGGGTGGAGGTCCCCGCTGGGGTGCCTGGCCAGTCTGGGTGAGGGGCTGATGGCTCTTTGCAGGCTGGCCACGCCCTCCAGTGACCCAAGCTCCCAGCCCCTCCTTTTTTTCTTTTTTTTTTCAGCGCCTTCTTGAGCAGAGGCCAGGGTCAGCTGGAAGCATTTATCTGGGATTTATTTATCTTCTATAATTGAAACTTTGTAGCCTTGCGCTGAGGCCCGGGACAGCCAGGGCGGGCAGGAAGCTTGGCTTCCTCCATCACCGGGGGCAACCCAAGCCTCCTGCTCGCTCCAGCTCTGTGGCTGCCACCATCTTTGTTGGGTTAATTTGCATACTCGCTCTGATTGGCTGGTGGGTGTAGCAGAGGTACGATCAATTTGCATGTTTCTCTTTTATTAGATAGGATGTCCAGAAAAGACAAACCTACAGAGATAGAAAAGTAGATTCATGTTTGCCTGAGGTTGTGTGTGGGAATGGGAATTAACTGTAAGTGCATATGAAGGATCTCACTGGGGTGATAACAATATTCTAAAACTGGATATCATTATAGATGCACAGCTTAGTAAATGTACTAAAAATAATTGAATTGTATAGATAACATGGATGAAAATTATGGTATGTAAATTATATTTCAATAAAGGTTTTAAAAGAAAAAGTGTGTAGAAACACATGCCCCAGCAAGGCAAATACTCTTAATCCCAAAGTAGGATTTCTCCATATCTGAATCACAGTGGAAAGAATAAATCTACACAAGTTAAAATTTTAAGGAAAAAAAAAGGTATTTCAATCAGAACTTGATTTGAATGTGGCTAAAGGCATTTTACCTATGTTCTTTGCAGAAGGGACAACTGATACATGTATTCTCCCCATTGCCCGTTCTCCACCCAAATAACTCTCCCAGTAGACTTTGACTTTTAAATATGTTTGGTTGTATTAGAGCCTTTCCTGAAGAAAATTGGAAATAAAACATAAGGACCTTAGCCACTTTGGAACAGATTTTAACTCCTAGACATGTTGACCTATGGTGAGATGCGGATTTTTCTAGTCTTTTCTCTAACACAATGTATGCACATGAAGATAATTATTTATCATCAAGTATCCTATTTTTTAAGGAACTCAATGACTACCATTGTCTGAGAAAGTAAACTTCTAGAGAGTTAGAGAGACTATGTTTAGATAAACTTGTGTGTGTTGTGCCTTAGGCAGTTAATAACTAAAAACATTTATGGATATTCTGAAATCCTAAGATCTATCACATTCAAATAAATTGTGTAATATTTCAACTGAATAAAGATCATCACTCCTTTAAAATAAATTTAATGGAAATTCATTTATTAATCCTGGATTTTAACATTTAGCTTTCCATTCCTTTAATAAAAAGTACTGCTTTATAAACTTTGACAAAGAAGGAACCCAAAAGCACCTAAATGAATCTATCTTAAATGCTCACCAATATTCCATTATTGGCAACTTAACTCTCACAGTGAAGACACTTTCTCACAGTGAAGCACAACACAGTTCCTGTCAATCTATTCATAATAGTTATTTTTAATACCAGTAAAAGGAGGTACAGAGAAATAAAATGTTTAAAACCACCTGAAAGGTGAAAAAAAAATTACAAACCCAGAGGATAAACTGCAATTGAGAGTAGAAGATGAGAATCAGGCAATATAGATGAGAATCCAATACAAAGAGTGCAATGAAAAAGAAAAACTTCCCTTCAGAAAAGTCACCTTCTGTGAACTTACCCTGTGTCTCTCCTCTTTCTCTTCCATTTTTCAAAAAAAATTGAAGGAAGCAGCTCTGGACTTAACGCAAGAAAGTACTGTCAGTGAATCTCAAGGTTCATTTTAGTCTTACCAAAGAAGATCACACTGACAGCAGGTGACATTATAGAATAATAAATAAAAGGCTTACCAAAGCAGTGTTTGATTTTGGAGACACACTTCAATGTTCTAATAATTGAAGGCATCATCCTCTGCTGACTTTTAAGGATATCAAGTGACAGGGTGCAGTGTTTGGGAAGTCTTCAGCTATTTAGAATAATTTCTTAGTGCTTTTCCCAAAAGTACACTGAATATGATCAGCCAGAGTCTGAAAATAAAGGTTTCACTGGAGGGTATTCTGCCCAAGTGTGATATTTTCACAAGTGCAAGGTTCCTGGACAAATTGTTAACTAATCAAAACCTGGCATTTTCAATACATGTAGTATTGAGCCTCAAGGCAACACATAACTAAACTTGTATACTGGAGGAATCAGATGGAGAAGTGTGCAGAACCCGAGATCAATACATCTGCTTAAAAGTCTAGAATTTACTTACATAAGAGCGGACATTCTGAGTTAAGAGGCCACAAAACGTTAAAATTCAAGATTCCTGGCATCATCCTCTTTTCATAAGGGAAACTATTTCACATCATTCTGATATTTTCTTGAAGACATATGCCAGGACAATGTAATCATTTTTTTTCCATAAAGGCATTATGTAATTTTAATGGGTTGAATTGTGTTGCTTTATAAATAGGATTTTAAAATATTTAAATTAGAGCCAATCAGTTAAAATTGTCAAAACCCACAAGGTAAAAATTTTATTCATTTGTTATCTATATAGTGTATGGCTGGCTATTATTAAGAGGTGTTTTTTAGATAGAACAGTGAAATAGTAGTCAATAGTGGAACAACTTCATATTTGAACTCAATAGTTAACTTTATTTCTGTCAGCATAAGTAGCTAGTGAGACTGGAAAACTGCAGCATCTCTGATTATTCAGAGCACTCTACCTTTGGTAAATTATCCTAGTAATTCGATTAGAGGTCTCTCTAATTTCTGGGGTCCATTAAACTTTTCTTGATCAAATGTCTACAGAAATTCCTTTGCCTGAAATCACTAGTTGATTTTATGTAAGATATCTAAACAGCCTATTAAATGCTAACTTTAAACTGTTTTCTATTCTAAACCACTTTAATTTTATGCATAAAATAAAACACACAGAAAACCAATAAAATAAAACATCAGACAGAAATTGAACATTACCTAGTGTTATCAGTTCAGCTCAGGTAGACGAATCCAGATGTTGTCACTGTGTACTGCCAAAGGACTCACAAACAAATACTTAAGCTCAACTCCAATAACATTTGCAGCACTTTCAAGTCCCACTCCTTGTGCTCCCTTAAACTCTCAAATTTGTGTGCCAAATTCATGTTCTTGTAGACCAGGGAAAATTACATTTATTCTGCCTTAGATACTGATGCAGAGAAAGGCATCAGATGTCAGTCATCTCACGTTGTCCAGTAAAGGTTCCTGTGTCTCTTGTGTCTTCTACTTTTATTTTCCCAAACCATTACAAAGTTTTGGGACAGAAATATGTCTGATTCCCAAAGGCATTAGGCTGACACTCTGCTATTCCTCTCTAAGAATGAGGAATAGAAATGAGAGTGATGTGACCCTACGTTTTGTGGGGCAACCCTCTGTAATCCCCCTAACACAAACACCAGAGGTGGGATGGGGTGGGGGTCAAAGGAGGAGGAGGGAAAGGTCCGGAGAAGAGACTCACCGCTCTGGCTAGTTTCTCGCTCAGGCAGAACGTAATCAGGAGTAGCCACAACCTGAAACAGGAGGGAGGGTGAGTAACATGGGCTCTCTAAGGCTCCAGAGTCCTGCGTCTGTCCACAGACCACCACCCCGCCCACCATCTTTTGCTGCTTGACCCCACTTTCTCTGCAATGACAGAACTACAAGTATGTATAGTCTCGGGTTGGCAAAATAGTCCAAAGTAGAAAAGAGGAAGGGAGGTCGGGGCAGCAACAGCTCACCCACGGTGCATGCTTTCGGATCCTCCAGAGCAGGGTCCCAGGAGACTGCTAAGTGGCTCCGAAGCTCAGGCTCATCTGGGCTCCGCTGATGCTTGGAGGCTGCTCCTTATTCAGAAGGACAGGGTAGGGGAGGGAAGTAGCTCACTTCGGTAGAAACTAAATTCAGCTCCTAGATAAGAAGTGCCCTAAAGGGAAACATGCTCAGCAGTGCCCGCTACAACTTGCCGCGCTCAAAAGATAGTTCCCAGCACCAAGAGAGGAAGGAATGGAAGGGAAGGGGGCGGGGTTGTCTGCTGTCAATCATCCACCTTACCTTGGGCAGCCGGTAGTCTTTCTCATTTTGGGGAACCTCTATCACAACATCCCCACGCATCTCCACAGCTTCATGAACAGCTCATAGAGACCTATACTCTAAGATATAAGCAATTATGCATCACACACTTCCATGAGCCACTGTTAACTGTTGCAACGTAACACACATATAGATTAAGGCACAGGGCTTTTATGTAGACAAGTGGGCCCCAACATGTCCTTTCAGGCTTGCCCAAATGCATACAACACTCATTCCAACCGATTTTATACTAAGCTCCTGGGAGGTAGGGGTGGTGGTGGTGCTGCTGCTGATAGTTCCTGGAGTTGTAAATCTACCCTAAACTGAGTAGAACATAAGGGTGAGTGGGACCCCATGAAATAGCCTTGAAAGACTCTAAAGTTATAAATTCTAGGATCTGAGATAACAGAAATGTTCTGAAGAATTCTTCAGTAAATCCCATAAGACCCTCCAAGGAGTCCACATCCAAGTATTTTCTGGATGTGTTGGTACTTTAAAAAAATCTATGTACCAAAATTAAAAAAAAAATAATGCCCAGGTCTTTTTGGGAGACATCTATACAACTGCCATCAATTCAATATAAATATTTCTAGTTAGGTGTTTGTGTTACTTTTAAGGAAAATTGCCTGGCAGCTACTAATTCTCTGTCCTAAGTCCCTCTGAAACACAACTATAATGAGAGTGAAAAACTTTCAGGCTAATTCAATATAAGAGGTAAATATTATGGTATTCATTGTAGCTAAATAAAAATATATGACTGTATTTGAATAACATTCAACCATATAATAATTACTAATATTTACTGAATGCTCCCAAATCTCATATATATATATAGCTCCCAATAGTCTTCACATAAATATCGATATGTTCATTTTCTTAATTCTTTGATTATAAGCATATATTTACTTATACAAATATATTTATAATATTTTCACATATTCTGTTGTATGTAGAAACTTCCCTGCGAAAGGGTGGAAGAGAAAGAACACCAGCAGCTCAAGGAGCAGCGACCAAACTTTTTCTAATCATTAACAGTAAAAAGATCCGTTCTCCATGAGATCCATCCGCTAAAAAAATAGTCCCAACTCAGGTCTATTTCTAATTGGCTTGGGTGCTCACACCAATGAGAGTTGAACTGGGCAGGGAAGAGTAGTATCCACGGAAAGTGCAAGTGAACGAATAGAAAAGCTTCTCGGTTACACTCACAGTGGTCAATCAGCTGGTCTGGGAGTTTCCCTCCCCCAAATAACTGAGCGTCACTCCCTCGCAGGTTGCTGCTGCAGTCTAAAGCTGTGGCGGAGTGATCCTCAAATTCCCCAGAGCTGATGGGGAGGGGGAGGTGCGGGGGAAGACAGGCAGGAAAGTAGATCTGTGGGATTTGCGTGAGGAAAAAGTTTGCAAGTCTGGACAGAAGGGAAAAGTACTCCCAAGAGACCGGCTTTGAGAAGGGGAGGGGGGAGGGAAGAATAGCTTCTCCTTTTTTCCCCCCTCCACTCTTTAAAAGCTTCTTTCTCCTCACCTAAGCCGACCTGCACAATTGGGGCACCCTCGCTCTCCCTCTCAGGCTCTAGCTCTCACCCAATAAACCCTCAAGATTATGTCAATTGGTCAGAGCCAGCGAGGGATTTCGTGTGGGTGCTGAGGAGCTGCAGGAGCCGGAGAAGAATGAAACTTCGTGGAGTCAGCCTGGCAGTCGGCTTGTTCTTACTGGCCCTGAGTCTGTGGGGGCAGCCTGCAGAGGCTGCGGTAAGTCCTTCCTTCTCCCCCTCAACCCCCCACCCTACCTCATCACCTCACTCTCATGCTGAAATCACTTTTTGTTCCCTTCCCTTCTTTTATCTTTAGCCATGGCTAGGGAATTCAAATTTGTCTTCACTTGTTTAAGAAGAAACATTATTTAAATTTAACGCTGGTAACTCAAGCTTTCTGAAATTCAACGGAGAGGTGTAAGTGTTTAAAAATAGGGCTGCTGGCTTTCCTGCAGCTAGCTGCTCTGGGGACTAGAGCAGAGCCTGGGGCAGAGAACTCAGGCTAATAGATCACTAGGCTCTGGTAGGTATTTAAAACTTTTCCTCCCCACCTTCAGCCCTGGGGTGTTTCCCAGCCTGCCTTCTGGCTAACTTTTCACTAGTTGTACCCAACCCACGCACTCTAAACTTTGTCTATAGTTTGATATTTTGGCTTTTCTAATTTCGAGCTTCCATCAAAATGTTACGGGCGCCCATGAAGTTTTTCCCCTTTCCCCTTTCCTTAAGCAACTTGAACCTACCCTAACCTTTGGTCAGTAGAGCCTCTGTAGAGACTGTGTTTCCCCTTTGGCATCCTTTTTGCAAATGCTCAGGTAACATACCAGGAAGAATGAAGTGAAGAGGATGGCCTCAGGCTTCCAATCTTCTGAGTTTTTTTTTGTTTGTTTGTTTTGTTTTGTTTTTAAGTTCTGGGGTTTTGTTTGTTGTTTACTTTTTTTTTTAACTTACTAAGGCACCTGAACAAATTGAGAAGTTGCTCATCACCTATTTAAAGGAAAAGTTATATTTTTTCCAAAGGAGAATGAGTGTTCTGATTAAAAGAGAGCGGAGGAGAATGCACGTGTGAAATGACAGAGCAAAAAGTTCCACTCTGTTTTAGGAATGTAGAATTTAAAACCTCTATAAATCTCCTAAAAGGGTATCTGGCTAGTCCCACCCACCGTCCTTCTGGGTATGAGAGGCAGATGTAAGGAATGAATGGCTTTGCCAGAGAAAATGTTCTTCAGCCTAAAGCCCATCATCTTTAGTTTCACTTAACCTCTAAAGAGTTTAGAAAGTAAAATATCTCTGTAAGAATATTCAAGAAACTAATAAAAACAATTACCTGATGGGGAAAGTGGATGCTTTAGGAATAAAAGGTTGAAGAAAAAAAGAATTAAGTATGCATCAAATTATTTAAGTTATATTTGAGTGATCATAATAAGTGGTTTTAAAAACACTTCAGTATGAGATCATGGCTTAGGCCTTCACATGGTCGAGTGACTATCAATTCTTTATATGTTATAGTTTATCTGGGTCCACTTTTAAGTTAGCTATCTAGCTTCTCTATACACTCAGTCTGACACAGATAACATGGCCCTCCTTCTATCTTCCAGAAACTGTGTAGATAGGAAGGCTGTTTTTCATGTTATTCCAAGTACATCATATAATTATTATAGCACATCTGTTAAAAAGCTATGTGTATAAATATTTTAAATTATATTTGCCATAATTTATTCTCCATCAAAGTAGATAGATGAGTTAAAATTGCTTTTTTGATTTAGAGCATTTTAATGGAGAAAGGTTTAGTCACTTAATAGTGCTACAGACTCTTGGATAAAAGTACAATTATGTTGTTGAAAATAGTTATTTCTAAAAACATCTAGGTAGGTGCTTACTGCTTATGGCATTTGGCCCGGGGCAAAGATTTTATAGATATTTCATTAAATATTTCAGTTTTTTCTTTTGACATTGCTATTAATAAATGTGCACCAGATACCAATCATACATGTATGTACAGAAATACTATACATCAATTTATATTAAATCCAATTGTATTAAAAATGTGATTTTTTTTTATGGTTGGCAACACTTGGCAGCAAGCCTATTTTCTTGGAACTTTTTAAGATTAAGTGTTCATGAAGAAATTACAGAAGACACCATGGAAGGGTTTTTTTTTTTCCTTTTTTCCTCCAGTATAATTTTTAAAATATATATTTTTATAGATTTCAGAGAGGAAGGGAGAGAGATAGAAACACCAATGATGAGAGAGAATCATTGATCAGCTGCCTCCTGCACACTCCCTACTAGGGATTGAGCCTGCAACCCAGGCATATGCCCTGATCAAGAATCTAACTGTGACCTGGTTCATAGGGCAACACTCAACCACTGAGCACCACTGGCCAGGCTCCTTCTATATAGTTTTTAAAGAACATTTTATATTACATTTCTCTATCATTAGGATATTGTGCCTTTAATAAAACCAGGGGTTTGATTTTTCTGCTTCATGTATCAATATCACAGTTAGATGAATGTTTTGATCATCTCAAAAATATGAATGGTATCTGCTCTCCATACTAGTGGCGGGGATATTGGTGACCTTATCCAGAGTAAACTGGATGGTAGTGGGGCTGGTTGTTGATTGAAGTAGTCTAGTATTGGAATTTTTATAACAGGAAGAGCAGTGCCACTTAAATTGCTTTAGTTTTTCAGTTAAGTGATTTCTTCATCTTTGAAGTCATGCCAAATGGGGATGTCACAAATATGTGGAACATTTTTTTAGGTAGAGTATATATTAGGTGGAATAAAGTAATAACCTTTATTCTGAAAGGTTAGCAGTAAGTGGAAAAGGCAGTTTTAGGTTGGAAAAGTAATTTCTAGTGATGGAGATAAGGTATTATACCTGTACTTACTCACTGTCAGTAGGATATGCACTCCTTCTTTATGTATGTGGTATCTCCCTTGTGATCAAGGCACAACTCATTAAAGGTTGTAGTGTGGCTCAGGGCCACAGAACAGTTTTTTCTCTATGAAGTATACTGCTCAATAGAAATAATTTGTCAGTATTGTTATGATAACTTACATTTGTGAGTTTTTACTACGTGCCAGGCACTGTGCTAATATGCTGATATACATGACCATCTTTAATTTTCACAAAATACCTATGAGATATATACCATTGATGTCCCCACTTTACAGATCAAGAAGCTACAGATCATAGAGGTTAATTTGCTGAAAATCACTTAGGTAATAAGTTGTAGAGCTGGGAATTTGAATCAAGGCAGTTTGATTCCAATTTCTTTACCCTTAACAACTGTCCTATACTGCCTCCTTTGTATGTACTCTATAGAGATTTATTTGCTGTTCAGAGTATTTGGATCTCTGCCATGTTTTTTATTTTTTATTTTTATTTTTTTAGTGAGGAAGGGAGAGACACTGGAGGTGAAATGGAAATGATAAAATGGGGATTACATCTCTTCCTGCTGATAATAGGAGAAGTGGCATGGTATAATGCAAATAGATTTGGGCTTAGAATAAAATGATCAGAGTTTGATCTCTATATGCATGTGTATATAGACAGAGATAACTTAAAAGCAAACTAGAGCAATTGCTTATTGCAGGTTATGTGATTGTATAAAATCACATATATAAAAGGTCAGATTTATAAAACAAATTTAATTTGTCATAGATGATTATTTTGAAGAATGATTTGCCATATCACTTTTTAATTAGTCAGTTTTCATAATAAATTTAAGTATACTGAACTACTTTTCAGGTGTATTTTTATTGTGATGAAACAGGGTATATTTGTTTACGATGCCCAGTTCATTTTTGTTGTTTTTACAAATTTATCTACCCATCATATCCAACTCTATTCACTCAACTATCTATATGTAGTTTTGTGCATATGTTTATATATGTATCTATTCTGTGACTATGCAAGAGTGTTTACATAATTTCTAATGTGTTTTTATTTGGCTTTTGATGTCTGTATATGCAACACATTAGACTCTTTACCTGAGTTAACTATGATAACTTGGTTAAAGTTGTGTCTGCCAGGTTTATCCACCGTAAAGACACTATTTTTTCCCTTTGTAATTACAAAGTGAGCAAATCTTGTGAGTACATGGTGTAATATTGTGAGACAATGTAAATATCCTTCTCATCAAAATTGTGCCCACTAATTTTAGCATCTATTGAGGATTCTGGCCTAAATGATTATTACTGTGATATTTGCCAAATGGCAATTTTCAGTTTGTAACTTTTTTTGCATTTTAAATTTAATTTTAAATGTAACAAATAACTTTAACTTCTCTGCTATTTATTCAGTTGTGTATTTATAGCAGCATGAATTTATGGATATTTGTTTTATTCTAAGTATTATAATGACTTACGCTATTTTTACTTTTTTTTCTGAAGTTATCCCAGATTTGGCCAATAGGAGCCCTTTTCAGTTGGCTCCTGTCTCCAAGGAGCTATAGTTTTTTAAATTGGGTAATTGTATATAGAGATCAAGATCTCGATGCTTGGAATGCTCATTGCTGCTGGGGTGTCATTACTTCTAGGCCTTTTCAGCAGAAAAAACTAGGAAATATAGGTATATACACACAGACACATATACACATCTATTTTTTAAACATCTCTCTCTCTCTATGTGTATATATATATGCATGTATAACTACATATGTATATGTATACATGTACATACATATTTATTTGATATACTAGAGGCCCGGGGCACGAAATTCGTGCACGGAGGGGGTTTGTCCCCCAGCCCAGCCTGTACCCTCTCCAATCTGGGACCCCTCAAGGGATGTCTGACTGCCCGTTTAGGCCCGATCCCTGGGATCGGGCCTAAACGGGCAGTCGGACATCCCTCTCACAATCCAGGACTGCTGGCTCCCAACTGCTTGCCTGCCTGCCTTCCTGATTGCCCCTATCCACTTCTGCCTGCCAGCCTGATCACCCCCTAACCACTCTGCTGCCAGCCTGTTTGCCCCCAACTTCCCTCCTCTGCCGGCCTGGTTACCCCTAACTGCCCTCTCCTGCAGGGTTGATCACTTCCAACTGCCCTCCCTTGCAGGCCTGGTCCTTCTCAACTGCCCTCCCTTGCAGGCCGGGTGCCTCCCAACTGCCCTCTCCTGCTGGCCATCTTATGGTGGCCATCTTGTGTCCACATGGGGGCAGGATCTTTGACCACATGGGGGCAGCTATATTGTGTGTTGCAGTCATGATCAATCTGCATAGTACTCTTTTATTAGATAGGCTAGAGGCCTGGTACAGGGGTGGGGGCCAGCTGGTTTGCCCTGAAAGGTGTCCCTGATCAGGGTGGGGTTCCCTTGGGGCATGGGCGGCCTGAGCAAGGGGCCTGTGGTGGTTTGCAGGCCGGCTACGCCCCCTGGCAACACAAGCGGAGGCCCTGGTATCTGGAATTTATTTTCCTTCTACAATTGAAACTTTGTAGCCTGGAGCAGAGCCAAGCCTGGGGCTCCCTCCGAGGCCCGCAGCCATTCATTTGTGTTAGGGTTATAATTGAAACTTTGTTGCCTTAAGCGGGTGGGCCCGGCCAGGGTGTGCGGAAAGCTTTGCTTCCCCTGTTGCCGGCGGCAACCCTGGCCTGCTCTCTCAAGTTCCATTCTGCCGCCATTTGTTTGAATTTGTTTACCTTCTATAATTGAAACTTTGTAGCTTGAGTGGAGGCTTAGGCCTGCAATGGCTATGGAAAGCTTGGCTTCCTCTATTACCTAGGAAACCTTACTCTCTGTGGCTGTAGCCATCTTGGTTTGTGTTAATTTGCATACTCACTCTGATTGGATGGTGGGCGTGGCTTGTGGGTGTGTCAGAGGTATGGTCAATTTGCATATTTGTCTATTATTAGATAGGATATTTGTGTATGTGTTAAAAACATGAATTTGTACTGATACCTCTGATTCCATACAAGATCATGGAATAAACATACATCTTTGATATCATGGGATCTCACTGCTTTCTGGTATCCTCAGACATATTTTGTGGATTTTGTGGAGGTCTCATAAAGAGTCTTTAAGAGCTTGGCCTTTGGAATTAGACCTGCAATTTGAAGATGTATGACCTTCAGTCAAGTAGTATCCTCTGAGCCTTACTAGTAATTTCCTCATTGGTAAAAGAGAGCCAGTTGTATGTACCTGACAGATTCTTTTGAGGATAAAATGAGAGAAGTTATGTAAAGCACTTAGAATGGTACTTGGCACATAGTAAATGCTCAATAAATTTTAGATTTCATTATTGGCATTATAACTATTTATTTACTCACCATTTGTTATTGTATTAACTCAAATGATCTGTCTGATTGTCAAGGACAATCATGATCTTTCCCTTCATTTAACCTTATTTTTCATTAAATTTTACAGTATACTCCTTCCATTGTAGCCTAGATGAGTTTTCCTACAATCTCTTAAGCACTACATACATATTTTGGCTTTTTATTAGAATACTATGGATGCAAATATTTGCTAAATTTTGGTATAATGTTTACATTCATTCAGCAGGTATTTATTCAGCAACACATAAGTACTTAAGAATTGTATTTATGTTATTCATGGACATGTACTGTCCACAAAATCATTTTGTGTTAGACACAATGGATAAAACTAAATAAGATAGACAGGGTCCCTGCCTTCATGCTAGTGAGAACAAATAATAGCTCTTCTATTAAAGTTTTTTTTTTACTATTATATCAATTGCTGATTTTATCCTTCTTTGAACATGTTTGATATTTAGCCTCTTTTTCTCTAGTATCTAAATGCATTTTGTCCTAAAAGAATTTTATTTCATGATAATTTATCTCTTTTCTCTATTAATTATAGTATCTGCGAAGGCAAGACCTGTATAGTTGTTCATTCATTCAATCAATTTACATGTTAATTTGGTCTGATAACAAAAGTAATATATGATCAGTTTTGGAAACTTTGAATATATAGAACATTACAAAGAAAATTATCTGTCTACAATTCTATCAACAGCACAGAAATGCCTCTATTACTGGTTTGCTGATTTTCCTTCTTATATATCTAATCTTTTCTTTAAAAAGTAAATTGGTGACATTAATGGTAATGTTAACCGTGGTCATTTGGTTAAGGTGGTGTCTGCAATATTTCTCCCCAATAAAATTACTATTTTTCCCATTCAATAGTAGAGTCATCCTTATATATTCTTTAGTGGTGTGTATATTAAAATTGTTTGCCCATTTAAAAAAATCAGGTTGTTGCCCAGCTGGTGTGGCTCAGTGGTTGAGTGTCGACCTATGAACCAGGAAGTAAAGGTTAGATTCCCAGTCAGGGCACATGCTCAGGTTGCAGGCTCGATCCCCAGTAGGGGGCATGCAGGAGGCAGTCTATCAATGATTCTCTCTTATCACTGATGTTTCTCTCTCTCTCCCTCTTCCTCTCTGAAATCAATAAAAATATGTATTTTAAAGATCTACACTAATAAAAGAGAAATATGCAAATTGACCATACCTATGTGACACCCACCAGCCAATCAGGGGTATGCAAATTAACCCAACAAAGATGGCAGGTTAATTTGCATACACAGGCACCCAGTGGCTGGAGGTGGGACGCTTGCATCATCACCATGGCGACAACGCAGGCGTTTTGCACCGCCCCAGCCGCTACGGGCCTCTGGGCAGTGGGCAGCATGGGAAGATGGAAAGGCGGCTCGGGGCGGAGCGAAGGAAGAAAGGCAGCTCAGGGCTGGAGCAAAAGCTGTGCCAGCAGCCAGGGTAAGGAAGGTCCATTCTGCACGAATCTTTGTGCATTGGGCATCTAGTATATATATATATTTAAAAATCAGATTGTCTTCTTATTACTACTCAGTTTTAAGAGTTGTTTATGTATTCTCTATAAAAGACCTTTATCAGATAAGTGATTTGAATATATATTTTTCCATGTCTATGACTTAGCTTTTCATCCTCTTAAAGAAAATCTTTTTCAGACCAAATGTTTTTAATTTTGGTACATTCCAATTTATCAATTTATCAATTTTTTTCTTTTATGGACATGCTTTGGGAGTCATACTTTGTCAAAACCAAGTTGAGGCAAATTTTCTCCTATGTTTTCTTCTAGAAGTTTTATAGTTTCAGGTTTTACATTTAGGTCCACAGTTCATTTCGACTTAAACTTTATATAAGGTAAGAGACATGTGTATAGGTTAATTGTATTTTTGCATATGGTCATCTGATTCTCCCAGTGCCATTTGTTGAAAAGAATCCTTTCTACATTAAATTCCCTTTGCAACTTTATAACAAATGCATTGATTGTATTTGTGTGAGTCTATTTCTGGACTCTCTTATGTTGTATTGATCTATGCTCTATCTTTTCACCAATACCATCCTGTCTTGATAACTGTCATTTTATATTGAGATAAAATCAGGTACTATGAGTTTTCCAACCTTTTAAAATTTTCACAAAATTGTTTTGTCTATTCTAGTTTCTTTTTATACAAATTTCAGAATCAGCTTTTTAAGATCAGCAAAGAGGTACACAACTGTGTAGCTTTTTATCTAATCTGAACACTCTTAATTCATGTAAAATACATTAAAATTTACCTTTTTACTTAAAAATTAAAATAAAAAGTAAATTGGTTAAAATAAAAAAATTAGGATTAGTCTACATACAGTTTTATATATTATTATTTTTCACTTATGAATCATTTTTCATGTTATTAAAATTATTAGTTTTAAAATATTTAAATGATTGCATATAAATTATACATACCACAATTTACCTGTTCACTTTTGTAGAATAATATATTTTTAAATTTCAAGTTTTGAAAGCAATTGAGCTATATGTCTGTTCTTGTGCCAATACCAGGCAGTTTTGAGAACAGTGGCTTTGTAATACAGCTTGATATCTGGTATTGAGATCCCTCCTACTTTGTTCTTCTTTCTCAGGATTGCTGTAGCTATTGGGGGTCTTTTTTTATTCCAGATGAATTTTTGGAAAGTTCATTCTAGGTCTGTGAAGTATGCCGTTGGTATTTTAATGGGAAGTGCATTAAATTTATAGATTGCTTTGGGTAGTATGGACATTTTGATGATGTTGATTCTACCAATCCATGAACATGGTATGTTCTTCCATCTGTTTATGTCTTCCTCTATCTCTTTTTTCAGTTTCGTGTAGTTTTCCGCGTATAGGTCTTTTACCTCCTTAGTTAAGTTTATTCCTAGGTATCTTATTTTTTTTTGGTGCGATGGTAAATGGGATTGCTTTTTTAGTCTCTCTGTAAGTTCATTATTGGTGTATAGAAATGCCATAGATTTCTTGGCATTAATTTTGTATCCTGCTACATTGCCGAATTCATTTATTAAGTCTAAGAAATTTTTGATGGAGTCTTTAGGGTTTTCTATGTACAGTATCATGTCATCTGCAAATACGGACAGTTTTACTTCTTCTTTTCCAATTTGGATGCCTTTTATTTCTTCTTCTTGTCTGAATGCAATGGATAGTACTCCCAGCACTATGTTAAACAGGAGTGGTGAGAGTGGGCATCCCTGTCTTGTTCCTGTTCTTAGGGGAAATGGTTTTAGTTTTTGCCCATTGAGTATGATGTTGGCTGTGGGTTTGTCATATATGGCTTTTATTATGTTGAGGTATGATCTTTGTATTCCTACCTTGTTGAGAGTTTTTATCAAGAAAGGGTGTTGGATTTTGTCAAATGCTTTTTCTGCATCAATAAATATGACTATGTGATTTTTATCTCTCAATTTGTTTATGTGATGTATCACGTTTATTGATTTGCGAATATTGTACCATCCTTGCATCCCCAGGATAAATCCCACTTGGTCATGTTGTATGATCTTTCTGATGTACTGCTGGATCCGATTTGCTAGAATTTTGTTGAGGATTTTGGCATCTATGTTCATGAGGGATATTGGCCTGTAATTCTCTTTCATTGTGTTATCATTATCTGGGTTTGGTATTAGGGTAATGCTGGCTTCACAGAAGGAGCTTGGAAGTGTTCCTTCCTCTTGAATTTTCTGGAAACCATTTTAAGAAATACTGCCATGAACACTTTTTTTTTTCCCTATTTTATATTATCTTATTAGTACTTCCTCCATCATTGGGGAATTAGTGGGTTAGAGGCCATTAGTATTTTTTTAATATATTTTATTGAGGTTTTACAGAGAGGAAGAGAGAGGGATAGAGAGTCAGAAACATCGATGAGAGAGAAACATTGATCAGCTGCCTCTTGCACACCCCCTACTGGGGATGTGCCCGCAACCAAGGTACATGCCCTTAACCGGAATCGAACCCGGGACCCTTGAGTCCGCAGGCCAACGCTCTATCCACTGAGCCAAACTGGTTTTGGCGGCCATTAGTATTTTTAAAGTCTTTGGTATGTGCAATAAACCCTGACATTTAGAAAGGCTATATCAGCAGGTAAGTTGTGATAGCTCATTTTTATCATTTACTATGTTATATCCTATTGGGTAGATCATACTATTCCCGTTTTTATGTACAAGGAATTCGGGGCCCAGAGAGTAGTTAAGTAACTTGTCGAAAGTCACACAGTTAATAAATGTTTGCTCTAGAACTTGTTAATGAGTTTTTCCTCAGTCTGTATTTTATATATTACAGATAATCCAGAAAAATAAATCCATGTTGAAAAGTTCAATAATTTCCACTTCCCTTTCCATTATCTCTTCCTGTGACTTGTCACTTGAGTTCATTCTAAAGATAAGCTCACCACCAGACCATCCTTTAATAATTTTTCTGTATTTTCCTAGGCAATTAGTCCTTAAGGACCTAAATTTTAATTTTTTGTACCATATATGTCCCCCTACATTTCTCCCTTGGACATAAGATGGCGCCTGCCTTCCATCAGTGCCTCCCCCATTTGCCTCTTCCTAGCTACAGCAATGGTATAACATACTCCAAACCCACTGACATTCCCTCTCCCCAAGGGGTTTTAGAATACATATGAAATGGGAGCTCCTCTTGCCCACCCTCCCCAACCCCTTTCCCAGCCCTTACCACATAGCTGCCCATAAAGCTTATATTTGTTTGTTTGTTTGTTTATATATTTATCGTCTAAAGTTTTACATATGTCCCCTTTTTCCCCAATTGACCGCACCCCCCAAGCCATTCCCACACCGGGCAGGCCCCCACCACCCCAGTGTCTGTGTCCATTGGTTATGCTAATATGCATGCATACAAGTCCTTTGGTTGCTCTCTAACCCCCCCACCCCGCCCTACCATTTGTCTCTGGATCTATGCTTGTTCATCAAATTATGTTGATCATTATATCCCACATATGAGTGAGATCATGTGATATTTATCTTTCTCTGACTGGCTTATTTTTTTAAATTTAATAAATCTTTATTGATCAGATTAATACAATTGTTCCTCTGTTTTCCCCCCATAGCTCCCTTCCACCCGGTTCCCACCCCACCCTCTGACCTTACCTCCCCCCACTGTCCTCATCCATAGGTGTACAATTTTTGTCCAGTCTCTTCCCACACTCCCCACACCCCTTTCCCCTTGAGAATTGTCAGTCCACTCCCTTCTCTGCACCGATTCTATTATATTCACCAGTTTATTCTGTTCATCAGATTTTTAATTCACTTGATTTTTAGATTCACTTGCTGATATATATGTTGTTCATAATTTTTATTTTACCTTTTTCTTCTTCTTCCTCTTCTTAAAGAATACCTTACAGCATTTCATATAATACTGGTTTGGTGTTGATGAACTCCTTTAGCTTTTTCTTATCTGTGAAGCTATTTATCTGACCTTCAGTTCTAAATGATAGCTTTGCTGGGTAGAGTAATCTTGGTTGTATGTTCTTGCTATTCATCACTTTGAATATTTCTTGCCACTCTCGTCTGTCCCGCATAGTTTCTGTTGAGAAATCAGCTGACAGTCGTATGGGTGCTCCCTTGTAGGTAACTAACTGTTTTTCTCTTGCTGCTTTTAATATTCCCTCTTTGTCTTTTGCTCTTGGCATTTTAATTATGATATGTCTTGGTGTGGTCCTCTGGATTCCTTTTGTTTGGGGTTCTGTGTGCTTCCTGGACTTGTAAGTCTATTTCTTTCACCAGGTGGGGGAAGTTTTCAGTCATTACTTCTTCAAATAGGTTTTCAGTATCTTGCTCTCTCTCTTCTTCTGGCACCCCCATAATTCTGATGTTGGTATGCTTGAAGTTGTCCCAGAGGCTCCTTACACTATCTTCAAATTTTTGGATTCTTTTTTCTTTTTGCTTTTCCGGTTGAGTGTTTTTTGCTTTTTTGTATTTCAAATCTTTGACTTGATTCTTCCGGTCCTCTAGTCTGCTGTTGGATTGCTGTATATTATTTTTCATTTCAGTCAGTGTATGTTTAATTTCTAGTTGGTCCTTTTTCATATCCTCTAGGGTCTCGCTAAATTTATCGGCCTTTTCTAGGAAATTCTTGAAAAACCTTATAACCATGGTTGTGAACTCTATATCCAGTCATTTGCTTTCCTCCATTTCTTTCATTTGTGATCTGTTTCTTTGTCTCCGCATTTTCGCTGCTTCCCTGTGTTGATAGAGTGGCTTTGTGTGCTAGGTGTCCTATAGGGCCCAGTGGCTCAGCCTCCCCAGTTACCAGAGGTGGCCACTCTTGGTGCACCCCTTTGGGGACGGTGTGCACAGCCTTGTTGTAGTTAAGTCTTGATTGATGTTGGTATCCCTGGGAGGAATTGGCCTCCAGGCCAATTGGCTGTGAGGATCAGCTGTGTCTATGCTGGGAGAACTGTGCTGGAGACATCCTTATGAGACAAGACTTGCAAAATTGCAAAAGCCTCTGTGTTCAGCTTGGATGGGGCGGAGTCTCAGGGCAGAGCAGACAGCCTTGGCTTCCTGTCAGCCCTGCCCTATGAGGCCCCTGAGTCTCAGTGACCTTCAGTAATCGGTAATCGCTGCAAGCACCTCCTAGAGAAAGCCGCCCTCGAGTTTCGCCCACTGCCAGACAGTCCAGTGTCTCCCCAAATGAGTCTGGGTTCCCAGGTTCTCGCCCAGAACTGGAGTTCAGCACAGTCAGGAGCTTCCATCTTCCTCCTGCTTAAGAAAGCCAGCGGCGCACTCAGCAGTCAGTCTTCTCTGCTTGCGCTCGCGTGCGCACCTCCAGACCTCTGCCTTTCGCATCTCCCCTGAGTCTCAGTGTGCTTTTCTCTTTTCCTGACAGTCCAGATTCCCCCCGTATGAGTCTGGGTCCCCAGGGTCTTGCCTGGAACTGGGGTGCAGTGCAGTCAGGAGCTTCCGTCTCCCTCCCACTTGAGAAAGCCAACTAGGCACTCAGCTGCCAGTCCTCTCCGCCCGCGCGTCTCCGTACCTCAGCATTTTGCAGCTCCTCTGAGTTTCTGTGTGCTTTTTTCGTTCCTTCTAGTTGTAGAATTTCCACTCAGCCAGCTTTTCTGTGGTTCTGGATGATGTCTGTTTTGTCTTGTAGTTGTAGTTTTGAAATTGTTGTGCGAGGCAGCCGTTTAGGTGTTTACCTATGTCACCATCTTGGTTTCTCTCCTGACTGGCTTATTTAGCTTAGCATAATGCTCTCCAGTTCCATCCACGCTGTTGCAAATGGTAAAAGTTCCTTCTTTTTTATAGTGGCATAGTATTCTAATGTGTAGATGTACCACAGTTTTTTAATCCACTCATCTGCTGTTGCACACTTAGGCTGTTTCCAAATCTTAGCTATTGTAAATTGTGCTGCTATGAATATAGGAATGCATATATCCTTTCTGATTGGTGTTTCTGATTTCTTTTGATATACTAGTAGTCCTAGAAGTGGGATTACTGGGTCAAATGGCAGGTCCATTTTTAACTTTTTGTGGACACTCCATACTGTCTTCTACAGTGGCTGCACCAGTCTGCATTCCTACCAGCAGTGCAGGAGGGTTCCTCTTTCTCTGCATCCTCACCACCACTTGTTGTTTGTTGATTTGTTGATGATAGCCATTCTGACAGGTGTGAGATGGTATCTCATTGTTGTTTTGATTTGCATCCCTTGGATGATTAGTGACTTTGAGCATGTTTTCATATGACTCTGGACCTTCTGTATGTCCCCTTTCAAAAAGTGTCTATTTAGATCCTTTGCCCACTTTTTGATTGGATCGTTTATCTTCCTTTTGTTAAGTTGTATGTGTTCTCTTGTAAGTTTTGGAGATTAAGCCCTTATTGGAAATATCATTGGCAAATATGTTCTCCCATGCAGTGGGCTTTCTTGTTGTTTTGTTGATGGTTTCTTTTGCTGTGCAGAAGCTTTTTATTTTGATGTAGTCCCATTTGTTTATTTTCTCCTTAGTCTCCATTGCCCTAGGAGCTGTGTCTATAAAGATATTGCTATGTCATGTGTCTGCTATTTTGCTGCCTATGGAATCTTGTAGGATTTTTATGGTTTCCCGTCTTACAATAGTTGTGTTTTTGCCTAGTTCTTTCCCTTCCTTTCATCTGTTCCTTAGTGATACTCCAGAACCTTCCCCTCATTAATAGCTAATTTATTTTTTCCACTTTGGGATGATACTATTCTATCTCCCATATCCTTTTATTGATTTTAGTAAGAGAGGAAGGGAAAGGGATAGAGAGAAACATCAATGAGAGAGAAACATTAATAGGCTGCCTCTTGCACACTCCCTACTGGGAATCAAGCCTGCAACCTGGGCATGTACCCTGACCAGTTATCAAACCAGTGACCAATATACACTGAGTGGCCAGATTATTATATTTTCTGAATGCATAATAATCTGGCCACTCAGTGTGTGTATATATATATACTGCTCAGCTGGCTGCTCCTTAGCACTGACACTGAGGCAGGAGAGGATCCCGCCACTGCCTCTGTGCTCGCCAGCCATGAGCCCGGCTTCTGGCTGAGTGGTGCCCCCCTGTGGGAGCATACTTACCACTAGGGGGAAGCTCCTGCATTGAGCATCTGGTGTTCAGTGCATGTCATAGTGACTGTCATTCTGCAGGTCATTCTGCCAGTCATTCCGCTATTTGGGTGATTTGCATATTAGGCTTCTATTATATAGGATTCATTGGTTGATTGTTGTATGTGCCCTGACTGGGGATCAAACCCACAACCTGGCATATTGGGACAACTGTGCTACCTGACCAGGGCCTGCATTCATTTTTTGTACCACTCCCACTTTACCTTCTCTTCCTGTTTCCTAGCTAGCTAAGTGAGTTTATTGCCTTATGCCAGCATTGAATAACTGAACGTTAAGCTTTTAAATGATAGGGCTCTGTTCTTGCCAAATTACTTTCCAGAACGGTTTTACCAAGTATACTCCTATCAGTAGTGTATATGAGTACGTATGAGACAGTCAATTTTTTTCTATCTTGTACAGTGACTATGGAATTGATGTTCAATAGATTGCGAGTTGGTCAGCCAATTTGGTCTTATCCTCTAATGATTTTTCTTTTTAAAATGTAATCATTCCATTATTTCATCCACTCTGACAACAGCAACTATAGGGCAGAACTAATTTTTGAAATATTCTCTCTAATTAACATTATAAATGAACAACAAAGCCACTTAACTAAATCTTCATTACAAAGATTCCTTTTTTAATAGCAGAAATTCTTGAGGATTTTAGACAGGTATCTTTAGTATAATCTCTAATACATAAGCTTCTCTCATTTTAACAAACCCAACTCTCATTGTATGCATCAATGCTTGAGTTTATTTACCTTTATAATCTGACCAGGTCCAACTGTCCTTTGTTTCTTTAGCAGCTTCTGCTGGCCATTAACTAAAAGTGTAGTCTGTGATGGTACCTGCTACATTATTGAAATGAGAACCCTAAATCCCTTGCTTTCTGCTAACCAAAGACAACCAAAGGCAAATGTTATAAAATAAACAGGCTTTTTGCTGAATTCAATTTTTAACTTATTTTTTATCTTACCAAATCTGATTTTAAACATTAGATTTACTTATTAACCTGTAGAGAGAGTTAAGCACCATTTATGAGTACTAGTCAGGTTAATGAAATTGGTTTTATGACAGTAAATTCTATTCTTTAGTCTCCGAAGGCCCACCTGCTTCCCTCCCTTCTCCGCCGCCCCACTTGCTTTTCTGTAGCTTCGCTCCCTTCTACAGTGCTTGGCTTCCTTCTACACTGTCTTCAGTCTTTGCTCTGTGCCTGGATATGCAAATTAACTGCCATATTGGTTGGGTTAATTTGCATACTCACTCCTGGTTGGCCAGTGGGCGTGGCTTGTAGGCATAGTGGAAGTACGGTCAATTTGCATGTTTTTCTTTTATTAGATAGGATGCTTACAACAACCAGTATATTGGCAAGTGAAATCAGACCATAAAGGCAGAATTAGACCAGTGACTTACCTAACTTCCCTCCTGCCCCCAACAAAGCACATTGCTGCTTGGAAAAGTTGGAGGATGGGAAATCGGAATAAAATCAGAGTTCTTTTAGGAAGGAAGAAAATAGTTCTTGCTTCATGACCTCATCACTTTGTCCTCACGATCAGTTAAATAAAAGGATTGTAAGACATTGATATATTTGTTAAATGTAAGATGTTTTACTTAATAGGGAAATTAATGTTTTGTAGAATTTTAAAATTGAAAGATGTTGACATTTTACATAATTATAGACATTTTAGAGCTGGAGAACATTAAGGATCCTTTAGGTGAGTAGTTCTCAAAGTGCTGTGTGTGGACCCCTGGGATTCCTGCAATCATATAAGGAGAAACATAGCTATTTTAACAATAATATGAAGGCCATTTTGCTTTTCTCAATGTGTTGACATTTGCACTGGTGGTGGGTAAAACCAAAAACTTGTATGCATGCATATAAGCATAACCAGTGGACACAAAACACTGGGAGGGGGGTGAGGGCATGTGTCAGGGAGGTTGGGGAGGCTGGGGGGAGGTTAATAGGGGAAAAAGGAGACATATGTACTACTATTTGTAATACTTTAAACAATAAAAATATTAAAAAAATAAAATTATGAAAAAAACTGCTAGTGCAGTGTATCAAATTGTCCTGGTATAGGAATAACTCATTTTGTTGCAGTTTGCCTTATTGTACTTCACAGATGTTGTATTTTTTATAAACTGATAGCAAGGCCTTCTGTCAGAAAAAGATTATGACTCAAAGAACTGTTGGTCCAGAAAGAAACTCACTACAGACTGATTCATTTGCCTGTCAGCATAACTATTATTGCTCGTCGCACATTCAATTCTTATAAGTATATCTCTAGTGACACATGATTTCGCTCATCTAGGGAAAATGATGAACAACATAGACTGATGAACAAGAACAGAACCAGAAACAAGGAGGCATCGATCGGACTATCGGGCCTCAGAGGGAGGATAGGGGAGGGTGGGGGGAGGGGGGAGAGATCAACCAAAGGTCTTGTGTGCATGCATATGAGCCTAACCAATGCTTAAGTTCAACAGAGGGTTGGGGCATCCATGGGGAGGGGTGTGGGATGGGAATGGGGGGATGAGGACAAATATGTGACACCTTAATCAATAAAGAAATTTAAAAAAAAAAGATTATGACTCACTTAATTGTGGTGTTCTGGCAGCAAACCCGCAATATCCCTGCAGTTGTATTCTTCATACTCTCAGGGAATAAAAAGCCATTCTTACCTAAGAACACCCTCATTGTAGCATTAATTTTATTAAATTTTGTCTCATTCCATCACCATTTATTCCTGATTTACCCTCTTTTACCTCTCCCCACCCCATTTCTCTCTGGTAACCACCATGCTGTTGTCTATGCCATGAGATCTTTTTTCTTAATCCCTTCACCACTTCTTTTTAACACCCTATATGGCAAAATAAGAAGTATATACAAATCGATTCTGTATGTTGATGTAAGATTGTTGTTTCTAGGGAAAGCATGTGTGCACATGTTTGAGTTGTGGTCTGAACTAGCTGATTGTTGCATGGAACACATTTTTACTTGAAAGAGAAATTGAGAAAATTATGGTTATTTAATCATGGGTATTGGCAGGCATTTTCTTGAAAATGAGCACAGCGAGTCTATAACTTCAAGGAAAACTACAGGCAATATTTGTTGCAAATCAAAAAATTTGAGATTTTCAAGTAAGAATTCAAATTTAAAAAAGTTACATCTGTCACTGTGAGCTTTACAGCTTCCCAAAACTTAGCCTTTTCTAATGAGATTGGTAATTATATTAATGTGTATGATTTTTTATATTGTATAGTAAAATGTGTTAACATTTAAAAGTTCTGCAAATCTCAGTGAATTAATATTTTCCAAATGACTAATGCATGATGTTATAAAATTACGCATGGGTAAAAGATCCATTCAAAGGTAAGATAGATCAATGAGTTTTAATGTACTAGTAGTCAATTATATAAAGTTAATAAGGTTTCATATTCTGTATTACAATTAAACAAAGAGTCTACCACTTGTAGAGCTTTGGTATAGTATCAAAGAATAGCCACAATTATCTTAAAAGATTATTAACATACTCTGTTTTCTGACTATATTAAGCCAGATTTTCTTCATATTTTTCATCCACAATATATTGTAACAGAGTGAATGCAAAAGCAGTTATAAAGATCTAGCTGTGTTATATCAAGGCAGACATTAAAGGGATTTACCAAAAAAGTAAGAGAATTCCTTTTCTTATTTTGTTTTGTTTTGAAAACTATATTAGATATAAAAATACATGATATATCTTAACATGTAATGAGTTCATTATTGTCAGTTTTAAATGAGTGAATAAATAATTATTTAAATTACTACTCAGTTTTATTTTATATGGTACATATTGATAGATATAATTCACATAAACAAAATTTCTTGGTGTCCTTACTGACTTTTAAGAGAATGAAAATGTCTTGAGACCAAAATTTTTGAAAACCACTACTTTATAAAGAACAACTTCATTTTATAGGAAATTGTCCTGATTGATGAATGAGGCAGTTAATTAGTTCCAGAGGCAGAGATGGAATCTTATTCTAGTCATCTCACCAGTATACTACATTAGTTTAAGGATAGGTGAGCTAATAATATGATTTTGTAATTGTATTAATCCTAGTAGATGAATAAATGGAGATACTAGACTCATATCTTTCCTACCATCTTCAGTCTAATTGGCAAATAAGAAAAAATATCAATATATAAATCACAGTAGAGGACACACTAATGAAGAAAGACACTGAGCTAAGATTATAGTTTTTTTAATTGTATTGAATTTATTGGGTTCAACATTGGTTAATAAAATTATATAGATTTTAGGTGTACAATACTATATTATCTGTATATTGTATTGTGTGTTCACCACCCCAAGTCAAGTTTCCTTCCATCACCATTTACCCTCCTTTACCCTTTTCTACCTCCCCCACACCTTTTCCCGCTTGTAATCACTCCAAAATAAAATAAAAATAGTAATTTTTATATACTAATTTGGAAAATCCATGAAACCAGGGTTTTTGTCTTGATATCTTTGTATTCACCACACTGCATATAGTTGGTTCTCAGTAGCCAGTTGTTGAATCAATTTTGAATTTAGGCAAAGGGTAGATTTATTTGGATAGCATCAAGAGGCAAGACATGGAATCAGTGGGTTAAGTTACAGGAACTGTTAATGTCAATAATTTTCTATTGAGCTATTTAGAAATGGGAATGCCTGCTTTAGGAAGGGAATACCACTTCCTACTCCTATCCCCTATCCTCAAGTAATCACTAATCTGCATTCTGTACCTTAGTTTTATTTTCAAGAGTTATATGTAAATGAAGTCTTATGGTATGTCCACTTTCTTTGTTCTGGCTTCGTTCTCTCTGCTTTTGAGATTAAACCAGGCTGTGGTGAATATCCACAATTCATCATCATCATTATTATTTTAATTATTTAATTGATTGATTTTACACAGAGAGGGAAGAAGAGAGGGATGGTAGGAGAGGGAGGGAGGGAAGGAGGGAGGGAGGGAGGGAAGGAGAGAGAAAGAGAGAGAGAGAGAGAGAGAGAGAGAGAGAGAGAGAGAGAGAAATCATGATTTGTTGTTCCACTTATTTATGCTTCCATTGGTTGGTTCTTGTGTCCTGAATGGGGGGAGGGGAGGGGCAGGAATAAAACCCACAGTCTTAGTGCATTGGGAGGATGCTCCACTGGGAGGGCCATAGTTCATTATTTTCTTGCTGAGTAGTATTCCACTGTATGGATATAATAGTTTGTTTTGCTATTCACCTGTTCACAGACATTTGGGTTGCTTCCAGTTCATTGCTATTACTGGTAAAGCTGCTATGAACATTTTATTTTTGCATTTTAACACTTATTTTATTTTTTTAAAAATCTTTTTAATTACAATTAACATTCAATATTATATTTTATTATCTTTAGGTGTATGGCATAATGGTGAACAGCTCAATTATTTTTTAACAATTGCAGGTCAAGATATAGAACATTTCCATTACCCCAAGCTCCATAATGCCCCTTCCTTTTCAGTGTGTTTTGTGTCTTCTATAAGAAATCTTAGAACTCCAAGGTTCCAAAAATATCATATGTTTTCTTCTAGAATCTTTATATTTTAATAGTTTTAGAGTTTATCTTTAGGCCCATTTTTCTTCCCTATGTAACCAGTTTTTTCCAGTACCATATATTGAAAAAAAAATCCCTTTTTAATTGATTTGCTTTGATGACTTCATTGAAAATCAACTGAATGTATATGTATAGGTTTAGGTAAGGACTCACTAATCTGTTCTGTTTATGTTTGTCTATTCTTATCCTAATATCAGATTTCTTATTTTTTTTGGCGTTAAAATAACTCATTAAATCTTATAGTATAAGTCCTTTAAATTTGTTCTTCTTTAAGATTGACTATTTATTCCATATAAATTTTGGATTCAGAGGAGAACCAAGATGGTGGCACAGGTACACACCTGTATTTTCTGCCTTCCACAACCACATCAAAATTACAACTAAAATACAGAACAACTATCATCCAGAACCACGGGAAAGCTGGCTGAGTGGAAGTACTACAACTAGAAAAGTAAAGAAGAAAACACACTGAGACTGGTAGGAGGTATGGAGGCTTAGAATGGGCTGGTCTGGCACCCAGGTATGTCACTTTTTTAATCGGGAATGAGATTGCCTCTGCGGAGGCCCCTGGAGGAGCGAGGAGTCCCAGTCCCACACCAGACCCCCAGCCCAGGGTCTCAGAGCTGGGGAAAGAAATTCCTATGGGCTGTAAATTCCTACTGGACTGTAAAAAACAATGCAGATTGGGGCTGAGTGACACACAGGCTGCTGAAGACCCAGCTGCTCCTCTTAAAAGGCCAGCACCATGAACTGAACTTATAAGCTCCCACTTCTTCTGAGCTCTAGTGCGGGACAAGGCTCTGGGGGACCCAGGCACATATGTGGAGAAACTGGACTGTCTTGCATCAGGGCAGGAACTTGGGGGTGGCTTTCTTCCAGACAGAGGTGCTTGCAGAGGTCATTGTTCCCATGCTGGGACCTCCCTGGTGCAGGGCTGACTGGCAGCCATTTCTGTTTCTGTGTGCTCTGCCCAGGCGATTTCTTGAGACCCCGCCCCACCCAATTTACACCCCCACCCAAGCTGTGGGCAGCAGCTTTTGCATATGAATGGTCAGTTCTTTCTCAGCCTAAAACCAGTCAAACAAGCTACAGCTGGGTCAGGGAGCCCCAAAGCTATCAATAAAAAGCCCAGGAACTGGCACCAGCTCCAGCCTGCCTTGCTTCACAGCTGGGCCTCATCTGGGCACTTCCAAACCCGATACAAAGAGGAGGAATCTGCAGATCTCTCTAGCTCCCGCTGGATGGCCCCAGGCAGTGGCTGACTTTGCACCTCCTTGGAGATCCAAGAGCCAGTGTACCCAGTGGTCAGTGTGAGACCATACGAGATTATAACTCTACACATCCATAAGTGACACACTCAAGGGGAAGACTCAGTGAGCACCAAAGCCCCGCTGAAGTAAGTCCTGGTCCATAAGGATGTCTTCTGCACAGCATCTCTCCCTCTGTAGCCACAGCTGGTCCCCACAGCCAATTGGCCTGGAGGTCAATTCCTTACAGTGTCACCAACAGCAATCAAGGCTCAACTACAACAAGACTGTGCACACAGCCCACAAAGGGGTGCACCAAGAGTGTCCACCTCAGGTGATTAGGAGGCTGAGCTACTGGACCCTATAGGACACCTACTACACAAGGCCACTCTATCAACTCAATGAGACTTAGCAACTACCCAATACATAAAAACAAACACAGGGAAGCAGCCAAAATGTGGAGATAAAGAAGCATGTCACAAATGAAAGAAATGCACACTACTCGATATAGAGTTCAAAATCACAGTTATAAGGTTACTCAAGAATCTTCTAGAAACCTCTGAGGAACTTAGTGAGACCTTCAAGGATCTTAGTGAGAATGAAAAAAAAAAAAAAGAAGAAGAAGAAGGACCAGTCAAAAATTAAGCATACACTGACTGAAATAAAGAATAATATACAGGGATTCAACAGTAGACTAGAGGATCCTGAGAATCAGGTCAAAGATTTGAAATATGAGGAAGCGAAAAACCTGAACCAGAAGAGCAAAAAGAAAAAAGAATCCAAAAATATGAAGATAGTGTAAGGAGCCTCTGGGACAACTTCAAGCGTACCAACATCCAAATTATGGGGGTTCCAGAAGAAGAGAGAGAGCAAGATATTGAAAACCTACTTGAAGAAATAATTACAGAAAACTTCCCCTACCTGATGAAAGAAATAGACTTACAAGTCTAAGAAGCACAAAGAACCCCAAACAAGAGGATTCCAAAGAGGACCACACCAAGACACATCATAATTAAAATGCAAAAGACAAAGAGAGAATCTTAAAAGCAGCAAGGGAAAAACAGTTAGTTACCTATAAGGGAGTGCCCATACGACTGTCAGCTGATGTCTCAACAGAAACTATGCAGGCTAGAAGGGAGTGGCAAGAAATATTCAAAGTTATGAATAGCAAGAACCTACAACCAAGATTACTCTACCCAGCAAAGCTATCATTTAGAATTGAAGGTCAGATAAAGAGCTTTACAGACAAGAAAAAGCTAAAGGAGTTCATCACCACCAACCAGTATTATATGAAATGCTGCAGGGTATTCTTTAAGAAGAGGAAGAAGAAGAAAATGTAAAGACAAAAACTATGAACAACAAAGTGACAACAAATACATATCTATCAACAAATGAATCTACAAATCAAATGAATAAAAAATCTGATGAACAGAATAAACTGATGAATGGAATAGAATCAGTTGCATGGAAATGGAAGAGACTGAGGATTCTCAGAGGGAAGGGGGTGTGAGGGGTTACGGGAAGAGATTAGACAAAGATCTTATATGCATTTATGTATTACCTATGGACACAGAGGATGGGGTGGCGAGGGCCTGGGGTGGGGTGGGAACTGGGTGGAGGGGAGCTATGGGGGGAAAAAGAGGGACATCTGTAATAATCTCAACAATAAAGATTAAATTTTTTTTAAATTGGATTCTTCTTGTAAATTTCTGCTAAGAAATCTGTTGAGATTTTTGTAGGGATGGCAACAATTATATGTATCAATTTAGGGATAATTGAAATCTTAAAATTATTGTTTTTTTTCAATACATGAACACAGTAGATCTACCCATTCATTCAGATATTCATTAATTACCTTCCTCATAGAAGTCTTGCACAGCATTTGTTCAACTTCTTCCTATGCATATGCTTGCTTCTACGTTAAAGGATATAATCTTTAAAATTTTATTTTCAGTTGCTTATTGCTAAGATATAGATATATAATTCATTTTGTATTGATATTCTTATCCTGAGATATTACTATTTTTTTTCTTTTTTAGGGTATGATGTACTTATTGTAAAATTCACCCATTATATGCAAAGTTCCCTGAATTTTGAGAGATGCATGCAATAGTGTAAGTGCAGTCTCTAATCAAGATACACTAGAACAGCATTGCTGAATTATTCATTAGATCTAGTAGATACTTTATATTTTCCATGTACATAATCATATCATCTGAAAATAAAGAGAATTATACTTTTTATACTTCTTCCTTTGCAATCTGTATGCCTCATTTCACTGGCTAGGACCTTCCCTACAAGTTTTATAAAAGTGATAAGACCTCCATTTTTGCAGGGAAGATACTAAATATTTCACGCTTGTGCTAGCTAGCTTTAACTTTTCCATAGTTATGGATTGAAGTGGTCCTTCTCCATTCATTCTTATTTGCTGAGACTTAAAAAAAGTTAAAATTTTGGCAAGAAATTATTTGTACCTATTTAAACAGTCGTACTTTCAAGAGCTCAGCTGACCTGCTAGGTGTCTGAGTAGCCAATTAAAACAAGCCAAAATGAAAGTAATAGGCAAGGTTATAATTGCTTTCTGTGATTGTATAAGCAAGAGGCTAAACTAGGGTAAGTGCCAACTCCCACTCCCATTTACATTTTTCTCCATGCAGTGGCTCTAGATCAGTGGATCAGTACAGATTTGGGGGTCAAGTTGCATCACTGAAGATGCCTCAAACAAAAAGTTCCGTCAGTTTTATGGACGTAGGGGCCTCGGGTAGGAAGGGGAGAAAGGTTAGCAGTGGAAATATACTGAGTACTGAGAGTGGAGAAAAGTGTATTAAAAATTTTCCCTTAATTCCTCTGCTATGAACATGAACAAGTTTTTGTGTGGACATATGCTTTCATTTTTCTTGGGTAAATATCAAGAAATGGAACTGCTGAGTTATATCAAATTTTATTTTTAACTTTACAAGAAACTGTCAAATTGTTTGCCAGAGTGGTTTTACTGTTGTACATTCCACCAGTGTATATAAGTTCTAGTTGTTCCTCATCCTTGGCTGCATTTTCAATCGGTACCCTTAATTTTAGCCATTTTGCTATCTAATTATTGCTATCTCCTTGGAGTTTTCTTATAGTTAACTTTTTATTTATATCCCAACATTTACTATCTTTGGTGTATTGTTCTGTGAGTTTTGATAAAAGCATACAATCTTGTAAACACTGCCATTTTCAAGATTCAGAACAGTTAGCTCCTCCATTATTCCTGGTAATCATGCATCTATTTTCTGTTCCTGTAATTTTACCTTTTTTATAATGTCATATATATCAGATCATCTAGTTTGTCACCTTTCTTTTAAATTTTATTAATTTTTTCAATTACAGTTTGCCTTTGGTATTATTTTGTATTAGTTTCAGGTGTACAGCATAGTGGTTAGGTAATCATATACTTTACAAAGTGCTCCCCCTTAGAATTTCCAGTACCCATCTGGCACCATACATAGTTATTCTGATATTATTGACTATATTTTCTATGCTATAACCTTTTGAGTCTAGTATTTTTTTCTCTTAAGGTAATAAATTTGAAAATTATCCATGTTCTGTAAATCAGTAGGCCATTTCTTTTTTAATGTTTTTTTTTAAATAATTAAGTGGTAACAGCTCTATATAGTCTGGATATAGCATCTTTGTCTGATATGTACATGTTTTGTAGCTATGATCTCTTATTTGGTGACTTTTCATTTTCTTAACTGGCATTTTCAGAGAATAAATTTTAATATTTTTTTCTTTTGTATTAAACATTTTTACAGTTGACATTATTGCAGGTGTATCCTCTTTATCCCCCTTTGCCCACCTCCACTCACTCCCCCTCCCCCTACCTTGGCCTTCAACAAACTATTGTGTGTGTCCATGGCATCATCCACATGGACCTTGATTAACAACTCAAGATCCTTAACCTCCACTTCCTGAGAAAGCTCCTGGAGGCCTGAGGCAGGCTGGGAGGGTGGACTTTGGTAGACATCTGGCAGATAAAGGGTCTCCCTCCTTCCTTCTATGGCCCTTGGTTCTGACATAGTGTACAGGCATGGAGCAGACCCTAGCCTGTTTTCCTTTCTGGGTTCCTATCATCCTCTCTGATATTCATGGCAATCAGAATCCTCCCCTAGGCCCTAGCTCCATAAAACTGAAGGAATTTTTTGTATTCCCCTTACTGGATTTGCTTTTATGTTAGGGTCTTTCAATAAAAAGCTGTCAAAATTTTAAAAACAGTTTAATTTTGACACAGTCCAGTTTATCACCTTTTTCTGGTTATGGCTTTGTGTCCTTTATAAGAAATCTTTTACCACTTCAAAGTCACTAAAATTTCCTTCCAGGTTTGCTTCTCAAAGTTTTTATTTTATTTTATTGTTTTAGCTTTCAACCCATTTAGTTATTTTGTGGTGTTTGATAAGGAGCTAGTTCAGTTCCTCCCACCCCCATGTGTTTAATTAATTCCAGCACCATTGATTGAAAAGATGATCCCTTCCCCATTTAATTGCCTTGGTATGTTTCTTGAAAATGAATTAATGTGTGTGTGGGTTTATTTTTGGAGTCTAAATTACTCTATCAATCTATATTTCTATCCTTATGATAATACTACACTGTCTTCATTACTGTACTTTTATAATAAGGATCAAAATCAGGTGGTGCTCATTCTCCAAATTTGTTCTTTTTTCAAAATTTAGATCCTCTCCCTTCTTCATTCTATTCCTCTTTTTCTTCCTCCTATTTCTATTTCTATTATTCCCATCCCTATCCATCCTCCTCTGATCCTTCTCCTTCCCCTCTTCTTTGTATTTCTATATAAATTTTACAATCAGGTTGTCAGTTCTTACAAATAAAACTCCTGGATTGTGTTTAATCTGCAAATAATTTTGGGGAAATTTATGTCTTAACAATACTCGTTATTCTGATAAATTAACATGGTATACCTTTCTCTTTATTAAAGACTTTTTAACATTTTCTCAGTAATGTTTTAAACTTTCAGTGTGTAGGTCTTATACATACTTTGCTAAGTTTATCTCTAAATATAAATGTATTTGAATAGAATTATTAATGGAATTATATTTTATTTTCTATTTTAATTATGTGTTGTTAACATATAGAAATACAGTATAATTGATTTTTTCTATTGGTCTGTATACTGCAATCTTATTAAATGAATTTATTATTTTTGGTAGCTCTTTTATGGTTAACTTATAACTATTTACATACATGATTATGTATTCTCTGAATTAAGAAAAATTTACTTCTTCCTTTCTTGTCTGCATACTCCCTTACCCCTCCCCCCCCATCTTATTGTTAAGATCTTTAGGAGAATGTTTGATGTAAGTTTGAGACCACAGTCTTTGGTAACTTTTTTCAATGTCTGAAAACATTTGTTTCACATATTTTGTAGTTTTTTGGTTGTTTATGACATGATGCTAAGTCTAGTAGTAATTGTTCCAACATAGCCTGCTTTTTTTTTCTGCTTTCATTTCACTGCAGTGAACATTTTTAAACAAAATTGTTTGCATTTCAGATTATTTCCTTTGAGCAGACTTGTAAAACTAGATATTGCCATCTATATACATATATCTCTATCATCTATCTATCTGTCTGTCTATCTATCTATCTATCTATCTATCTATCTATCTATCTATCTAATCTACTAATATCTCTCTTTATCTGCCTATCTCCCTACTTACTGATTCATCCATCTGTCTAAACCTATAGTATAGAAGTTACCTCAGGAGCAGTGATCATATTTTCTACTTCTTTTAATACCTCATGTCATCTAACCTTTCATTTAATTAATGGAAAGTAAAGTTTTTGTGATTAATTTTCTCATACACATAATATCCCCTTAAGCACAGGAAAGAGATATTTCTAGTCTTCCTGGTGAAGTTTAAGGGAAGAGAACACTAGGATTATTATCATAGTTTTTATTTTCTATTACCTTATTTTACTTCATTTAACTGTCTTATTTCTCTTTAATAATTCTGCAGGAAACAAATAAATAAAAAAATACTTTAGAAAATATACAGTAAATTTTATTTAAACACTAGTGGCCCAGTGCATGAAATTTGTGCATGCGGGGGGTGTCCCTCAGCCCGGCCTGCACCCTCTCCAATCTGGGACCCCTCGGGGGATGTCCGACTGATGGTTTAGGCCCAATCCCTCTCACAATCCGGAGCTGCTGGCCCCTAACTGCTCACCTCCCTGCCTGCCTGATCGCCCCTAACCACTCTGCCTGCTGGCCTGCTTGCCCCCAACTGCCACCCCCAGTGGCCTTCTTGCCCCCATCTGGCCCCCTTGCCAGCCTGCTCGCCCCAACTGCCCCCCACTGGCCTGATCACCCCCAACTGCCCTCCCCTCCTGGCCTGATCGCCCCTAACTTCCTCTGCCTCAGCCCAGCCACCATGGCTTTGTCCAGAAGGATGTCTGGAAGGTCTCCTGGTCTAATTAGCATATTACCCTTTTATTAGTATAGATATTTTATTTTTATTGAATTTATTGGGGTGACACTGGTTAACAAAATTATGCAGGTTTCGGGTGCACAATTCTACAATACATCATCTGTACACTGTACTGTGTGTTCACCATCCCCAGTTAAGTCTCCGTCCATCACCATTTATCCCCCTGATATCCTCCTTCACTCCCCCTCCCAGAAATCACCACACTAGTGTCTGTGTCCATTAATTTCTATTTTGATAGGAGGAAGGTTTTATTCCTAACTTTCTTTCTTTTTGATTTAATTTTATAGGAGAGATGTTTGAACAATGACCCAGTAGGAAATGGCCTTATCCATTTTGAATTAATTTAGTTTCAGGAAGCCCTGTGAAATATGAAGCATTTACAGTAGTCCCCTTTTATCTGTGGTTTTGCTTTCCACGGTTTCAGTTACCTTTGGTCTGAAAATATTAAATTTCCCCATTTATTGACATTGTCTACTCCTGACATCCAACCATGAACATCATTATGGCTCAATGATTCAGGATGCAGATGACCCTCCTTCTATCATCATCAGGTTAATAGTAGCCTAAGGCTACATCACAATGCCCACATCATTCATTTCTCTTCATCTCAACAAGTAGGTACTCTGTTATCTCACATTACAAGAAGGGTGAATACAGTACAATAAGATAGATATTTTGAGAGGCCACATTCACATAATTTTTATTACAGTACATCATTATAATTGGTCTATTTTATTATTGTTGTTGTTAATCTCTTCTTTTATAAACTAAAGTTTATATATGTATGTATAGGAAAAAGTAGAGCATATATAGGGTGCAGTGCTATCCACGGATTCAGGCATCCATTTGGCACATACCCCCTCAGATAAGGGGTAACTGCTGTACTTAAACGTTAGCATTCCTAGTTGCCTACAAATGAGCCAATTTGTTCTAGTTTTAAGGTCATGTTAATTTTCATAGTTTTGTTTCAAAATGAAGGACTTGGCTCCTTTTATGCTTTGATTCTTAAAATGGAGGTGTATAAACAGCAGGAAAATGGGGACTGAAAGAGACTTTGCTTGGGGCAATGGGCACACAATGAAGTGTGCAGATGATGTTTTGTTGAATTTTGGACTTGAAACCTGAATGTTTTTGTGAACCAATGTCATCCCATGAAATTCAATAAAAAAATAAGCTATACATTTTCTTCAGATTGTGGGTATATTGAAAGTTTTCACTGTCTGGCAAAATTCATCTCCCTAGGTTTTGTATTTCCCCATCACCCATTCCCTTCATTTTTTTCTTGCAGTTCTTATGGCCAATTGAGTTCTTAGGTTTTTAAAATAATTTTTACTTGAGTGAGTATACTCAATTTATAATAATTTGGTTAATAGTGAATAAATTCATTCTTAGCTCTTACCTCTCCCAATTCTATTTGCTTGCTTATCTTTTGCAGCCTATGTAGGCATTCCATTTTTCTCTACAGTTGCAGTAAAAACTTCTTTTTGTTATAGCATAAGCTTATTAGACCTTATCACAGCCTTCATGCCTTCATTTGTGTATACTGGAAATTTGTGTAATGGAAAAAAACCACAGACTAATGTTGTAAAATAACAAGTGAGGTTAAACTGAGAAAGGTCACCTGTCTTAGAGGCTGAAAAAGAGGGTCATCTTCAGGGATTTACATTTGTTTCTCTGACTAATTTGACTGATATGTTTGAATTTGCAGATTGACAACTCTTATACTAAAAACATGTATTTATAAACTAATCTATATTTTAGAAGATTTTTACACCCATATTCTTATTTTTTTCTGTACGCTGTGATACCCAGATAAGGAAAAGGAAGTATCTTTTTCTTCAGATGGTTAAGTCATTATGATTTGAAATTGAAAATATGCTATAAAACAAAAGTGAGTTCAAAATCAGGTCTTTCTGATTTTCATGAGGTATTGTACACATTATATTACCCAAGCTTTATTTTAAAATCAAGTCCTGATTTAATTAGAAAAAAAACTGAAAGTATTCAGAGGTAAGAGCAATTAAGATATTTCAGATTATAATATTTTTCTTAGTTTTGCTTACGTGTCTACTTATTCATCTGTATTCTTACTTCATGGTACTTAAAATTCTGTAAATATTTTTATTGAGTTCAAATATTTATAAAACCATAAATTATTGTAGAAGACAGGAGTATAGCATTAGATTCCCATTAAATCACAATGAATATAAATGTGTACTCAAGGGAACAATAACTTGGTTTGTTTTGAGCAGAATACTCAAGGGCCTAAAGTTTCATCTTTCCCTATTATTGTCCTTAAAAAATGCAACATCAGCCTAAATATGATTTTTTTTTGCATTAGAGTAGGACTTCTCTATGATAAATGTTTATTCAAAATTAAATGGAGAAAGAGAACTTAGGGGATGATAGTGAAATTATAGGTCCTTTTTAATTTTTATTTATCTGTATTTTCTCAGTAATGTATAATACATGCTTATTACTTTTGTAATGAAAATGTTTTAAATGTGTTTATTTATTTTTAATTCTCTATTGTTGAAAATATTACAGGTTTCCCTCTTTTCCCCCCATTGACCACCTCCACCCCACACCTGCCCCCCAAGGCCTTCGTGGCACTATTGTCTGTGTCTATAGGTTATGCATATATACATAAAAATTCTTTGGTTAATTTCTTCCTGTTCCCACTCCCCCCATCCCTCTGAGATTCCTCAGTCATTTCCATGCTTCCATTTCTCTGGATCTATTTTGTTCGTCAGTTTATCTTGTTCATAGTTTATGGCGCTATATTTCAACATTTTTTGTATTTTAAAAATTTAACAACATATTTTACTCAACTAATTTTTATGCCATCATTCTTATTAAAGGAAAAGAAGGCTAGGTGAATTGATGAGAACTAAAACATGATTTTAGTATTTTAATAATCATTTCAGGTAAATTTTAGAGGGGTTCTTTAGCTGCATTTCTTAAAGTAGAAATTCAGTGGGGTTTTTTTAAAGTTAAAATTTCCAGATGTTGCCAGTACTAAATGATAACACAATGCCAGTAATAATTTTGTCATTGAGCACAATGAAGAGAAATCATCTTTAATTTGTATGCATTCTCCCATATAAAGGGTAACATGTATTCTCCTTTCCTTTTCCCTACTGAGTGATAAACATCTTTCTACTTTTCATGTTATCAACCCAAAAAACAGTGATTTTGAATGCTTGAGACAACTATTTTCACTTATATTTGGACAAAATGTGTAATGTATGTATGAAACTTTTGATTTTATTTTAAGGCCTTATGAATGTATCCAAAATCTTTATATAAATTGGCACAAATGTTGCTATAAAATACAAATACCTTTCTGGTAAAAAAAAAAGGAAGAATTTTAAACATGTATGATTTAGCTGAGTGTTTTCTGATTGAATTAGGAATATTCAAGATTTATAAAGCATTATAGTATATAAGAAGTCTCTAATAAATACATATAAGCTCTATAATTTATTCCAAAGCCTTGATAAAATTATTTTAACTAATTTATGCTGTTTCCAAATATTGAATGAAAATATTGGATCATATTATCTGTTTCTGCCCCAATCCCCACCCAATCTTACAATTTTCCTAAGGAAAAAAATTGTGTGAGCCTCAATGAGGGTTTGAGTTGCCACCATTGCCAAGCTTCAAGAGAGGGTGTGGCAGAAGTGAGATAGACTTTTTTTTTCTGAGTTAAAAATATTGTATTTATTTATTTATTATCTAAAGTTTTACATATGTCTCCTTTTTCCCTGATTAACTCCCCCTCCAAGCCATTCCCACCCCAGGTTTTTTTTTGTTTTTTTTTTTGCTGAGAGGATGATGATTTTTCTGATTCTGTCTAAAAAATGGCAAAGGTGATTGCAGCTGAGAAAAAATGTGAGTGGCATCTCACTAGGCATGCTGTAACTATCCTCTTTTATAGAATTCTTCATATTCTTAGCCATTCCGTTGTCAGGTAGTCCACGTGTAGTGTGGGAGGTACATTTAGCTTCTCCACATTGTTGTAGTAATTTATCACAGCAATTTGTTGTTGAAAAGAGCATGGGTTGGAAGTTAGGTTAGACTTTAGAACTGGGGGTAGAGAGAAAATGCTCAGAGAATTTATCCTGGCCACAAAAGGTTTAGGAATTAGAATGAGGCTTTAGCATTTTGGTGTTTTGCAGTAGTAGGACAAATTTTTCCCTTTTTATGGCAGTAACTCCCCCCCACCTCTCTGCAATAGCTAGTTCTAAAGTTACTATTGTAGTATAGTATAATGGTTTAGTTTAGAGCATGGACATTGACATCAGGCTTGGTTTAAGACTCTTCCAATTAAGGTAATATTATTATTCTAAAGTGTCTTAATGCATAACACATTAAGTGTTCAATAAATGAGAGCTGTGATTTTACACAAGATCTATATTCTCTTCCAGTATAGTTTAGTGAAATCTAATTGCCTTTTCTTAGGCACAGTAATTTGTTTTCCCTTTTGATCAGCTTTCTTCATCTCTGGTCTTTACCATAAAGTAGAAAGATGACCTAAACACACTTTTTTGTTTGTTTCTACAGGCATTGGCTAGACATTATGTCAGTTAAGTATACATATACTAATACTTGATAATATTAAAAACCAGATATAATTTCTTAAATAGTGTTGTATGACTGGAGTTAAAATGGTCCAAAAGAGAGATAGGAAAATTGAGGAGTAGGAGTTGTAGAGAAAATTAAAACTAATGTCTAAACAAGAAAGTTGGTTTATCTTTAGACATAGAGAAAAACTGTTAAAACTACTCTGCCCACTTTGCTTTTCTAGAAGGTTCTTAAGGTTTTAAAATAATAAATCATTTTGTTGAAATTAAATATTTAGATAATTGCAGTATAGATATATATGTCTGTATGTATATATTACATATATGTAAGTTTGTTATTCCTAAACAAATTTTGTAGTTCCTTTACACCCAAAGGAAATTTAAATAAATACTTTGAATATTTCAGGAAATACAGCATGCCATTTAGTAAATTTAAGTGAACAAGTGAATAACTTAGCTATTCCAACAATGTTTTGCCTCCGCATTCCTTGGCACAAACTGGGACCTCAGTGAAGTGTTCCTCATGGGAGTTGCCTGTGATATCTTACTGAAAAGGATCAAGTCCTAATTCAGGCTCCCCTCCCTTCTGTTTTATTAAAATCAACTTTATTACAGTGTAATTTGCATACAGTAAACTGAATCCATTTTACGTATATAGTTTAATGAGTTTTGACAAATGTATATACCCACAATAAGATATTAAATAGTTTTATCATCCCCAAAATTTCACTTGTGTCCCTTTCCCTGTCCCTGTATCCTGGAAGCCATTGATCTGCTATCTTTTCTATGAAAATTTGTATACAAATCATTTTGTACTCATAATAGTCATTTCTCTTGGGAAAGTACAAAGGAATGGAGTGTATAATGTATTTAACTTTATAAGAGACAGCCAAAATATTTGTCAGAGTGATAGAACTATTTTCCATTCCTACAGCAGTGTAATGGTTCTTTTCAATTATAGCTATACTAGAGGCCCGGTGCATGAAAATCGTGCATGGGTAGGGTCCCTAGGCCTGGCCATCGATTCAGGGCCGATCAGGGTCTTCTGGCTGCTGGCCGGTGCCTTCCTTCCCCTGGCTGCCAGCCTCTGGACGGATCCTTCCTTCATTCTGTGCCGCCCCCTGGTGGTCAGCACACATCATAGCAAGCTATAGAACTCCTGGTTTCCCAGTCTAACTCCTGAGGGGACAATGTGCCTATTAGCTACCTAAAAAAAGAGTAACATGCTAATTGACCGTATCATCGTGATGCCCACCAGCCAATCAGGAGTGAGTATGCAAATTAACCCAACAAAGATGGCAGGTTAATTTGCATACACAGGCGCTGAATGGCCGGGGGCGGGGTGAGAGGCTTGCTTCGTCACCATGGCGATGACGCAGGCATTCCGCACCACCCCAGCCACTCTGGGCAGCGTGGGAAGGTGGAAAGGCGGCTCTGGACAGAGCAAAGGCGGTGCTGGCAGCCAGGGAAAGGAAGGCCCATTCCTGCATGAATCTTCTTGCATCAGGCTTCTAATATATATACCTGTATATTAGTAGATATGAAGTGGTATCTTATTTTATTTGCACTTTCCTAATGCTTACCAAATGCTCATGTAGTCATTGGCCATTCATATATCTTATTTTGTGTAGTGTCCCCACTAATATTTCTGTATTTTTTATAAATTTCATTGCTTATATTCTTAAACTACAGGCCCAGTGCACGAATTTGGGCATGGGTGGGGTCTCTTGGGGTGGCCTGCCGAGATTGGGCCCCAGCTCATGCCCCTAGCCTTGCAGCCCCAGTTCACACCCCCAGCCTTGCAGCCCTGCAACCCTGCCTGGCACCCTGCCTGGCACCCCACCTTGGCCTGTTGCCACCCCCTCACCTGCTCCACCATCCCTCTTCTGAGGTGATCGATTGGGGCTGGGCCCTCCGCCCAGCTCCCTCAGCACCTGGGAGCTGGGCGGCAGCCCCGCCCCCTGCCGCTGCTGCTGGTCACTGTCTGTGGGGCGATCGGCTGGGCGATTAGGCCCCTGCTCACACCCGCCTTGGCCTGGCGCCACCCACTCACCTGCTCCAGCATCCTGCCGTGGTCCCACTCTCGTCAGGGCCCATCAGGGCCGGCAGTGCCTCCACTACCGCCCATTGCCAGTGCTGCATTGCAGCTGATGCCCACCATGTTCCCTGCTGCCCCCTGGTGGTCAGCGCACATCATAGAGAGCAGTGGAACTCCCAGTCTCCAGGTTGAATGACCACCTGAGGGGACAATTTATATATTAGGCTTTTATTATATAGGATTGAAAGAGTTCTTTTTATATTCTGAATGCAAACTACTTTATTTGTTGCACACACACACACACACACACACACACTCACACATACACACACGCTCCTTTCGGTGGGTTGCATTTTCTTTTCCTTAACAGTATATTTTAATTGGCAGTGTTTTAAATTTTTGATAAAGTCCAATTTATCATTTTTTATTATTATTGCTTTTTGTGTCATGTGTAAGAAACCTTTACTAGTACACTATAATTTTAAATTTTGCCTCTTTTCTTCTATATGTTTGGTGCTTTTAGCTTTTGAACCCATTAGCATTATTTATGTGTCCAGTGTAAGTTAAAGATTCTGCTTCAACTCTTAAAAAATTTATTAAGTGAAATTAACATAATATAAATTTAATCATTTAACATGAGCAGTCCAGTGACATTTAGTCCATATACCTTGTGTGCAACCACCACCTCTATCTAGTATCAAATATTTTTATTACTCCAAAATAAAACTTCATACCCAATGAATAGTTTCTGCTATTTCTACGCTACCAGCAGCCCCTGGAAACCACCAATTTGCCTTCTGCCTCTATGGACTTACCTATTCTGAATCTTTCATATAAATGTATTCCTATAGTATGTGATCTTTCTAGTCTGGTTTCGTTAACTTAGTGTAATGTTTTCAAGGTTCATATAACATTATATGATGTATCAGTACTTAACTTTTTATAGTGGAATCATATTGCATTGTATGAATATACCATATTTTGTTTATCCATTCATTCATTCATGGGCATTTTGGCTGTTTACCTTTTGGCAATTGTAAATAATGCTGCTATGAACATGTGTGTACATATATTAGTTTAAATACCTGTTTTCAATACTTTGAAGGTAATTACTAAGTGTAGAGTTACTGGCCATATGGTAATTCTATCTTTTAGTTTTTGAGGAACCGAGAAACTTTTTCACAGTGTCTGAACTATTTTACAATCACCCTAGCAATGCATGACCATCCTAATTTGTCCACATCCTTTCAATACTTATAATTTTCTGTATAATTATTTTTATCATCCTGATTTGTTAATGAAGTGATTTTCATTGTGGTTTCTATTTGAAATTTCTTAATGATTAATGATTTGTTCATCTATTTAAAAATTTTTAAAATTATAGTTGACATTCAATAATATTTTGTATTAGGTGTACAGCATAGTGGTTAGACAGCCATATACTTTACAAAGGGTTTCCCAACTGACAAAATATGTAGTTATTACCACATTATTGACTCTATTTTCTATGCTGTACCTCATATCCCCATAACTGTTTTGTAACTACCAATCTGTAGTTCTCAATCACTTCACCTTTTCCTCCCAATCCCCCAAAACCCCTCCCCTCTGGCAATTATCACTCTGTTCTCTGTAACTATGATTCTGTTTCTGTTTTGTTTGTTCATTTTATTGTTCTTTAGATTCCACATATAAGGGAAATTATGTGGTATTTGTCATTATAAGACATATACACTGAGTGGCCAGATTATTATGATCTCTGAACGCATAATAATCTGGCCACTCAGTGTATATCCTAAATAATAAAAGGATAATATGCAAATTGTCCCCTCGACCAGTAGTTCGACCAGCAGGCAGGCCGGCCAACCACCCATGTCCCCTCCCCCTGGCCAGGCTGGCCGGACCCCACCCATGCACGAATTCATGCACCGGGCCTCTAATATACATATATATACATACATATACATACATATATATATATATATATATATATATATATATATATATATATATGTATATGTATATGTATATGTATATGTATATATATGTATATATGTGTGTGTGTGTGTGTGTATGTGTATATATATATATATATATATATATATATATATATATATATATATATATATCTCACACTGAGTGGCCAGATTATTATGCGTTCAGAGATTATAATAATCTGGCCACTCAGTGTATGTCTCTTTTTTCCCCTATTGACCTCTCCCTGGCCTCCCCTACCCCCCAGCACATGCCCTCACCCACCACCTCCAGTGTCTGTGTCCATTAGTTATCTTTATATGCATGCATACAAGTCATTTGGTTGATCTCTTACCCCTCCCCAACCCTCCCCTGCCTTCCCACTGTAGTTTAGTTTGACAGTCTGTTAGATGCTTCTTTGTCTCTGTATCTACTTTTTCATCAGTTTATGATGTTAATTATATTCCACAAATGAGTGAGATCATGTGATATTTATCTTTCTCTGAATGGCTTATTTCACTTAGCATAATGCTCTGCAGTCCCATCCATGCTGTTGCAAATGGTAAGAATTCCTTCTTTTTTACAACAGCGTAGTATTCCATTGTGTAGATGTACCACAGTTTTCTAATCAACTCTTCTGCTGATGGGCATTTAGACTGTTTCCAAATCTTAACTATTGTAAATTGTACTGCTATGAACATAGGGGTGCATATATCCTTTCTGATTGGTGTTTTTGGTTTCTTGGGATACAGTCCTAGAAGTGGGATTACTGGGTCAAATGGCAGTTCCATTTTTAATTTTTTGAGGAAATGCAATACTGTTTTCCACAGTGGCTGCATCCGTCTGCAAACCCACCAGCAGTGCAAGAGGGATCCTTTTTCTCTGCATCCTCTCCAGCACTTGTTGTCTGTTGATTTGTTGATGATTGCCATTCTGACAGGTGTGAGATGGTACCTCATTGTTGTTTTGATTTGCATCTCTAGGATGATTAGTGACTTTGAGCATGTTTTATATGTCTCTCCACCTTCTGTATGTCCTCTTTCGAAAAGTGTCTATTTAGGTCTTTTGCTCATCTTTTAATTAGATTGTTTATCTTTTTTTTTTGTTAAGTTGTATGATTTCCCTGTAAATTTTGGAGATTAAACCCTTATCGGAGATAACATTGGCAAATATGTTCTCCCATGCAGTGGGCTTTCTTGTTGTTTTGTTGATGGTTTCTTTTGATGTCCAGAAGCTTTTTATTTTGATGTAGTCTCATTTGTTTATTTTCTCCTTAGTTTCCATTGCCCTAGGAGTTGTCGGTAAAGATATTGCTACGACAAATGTCTGCTATTTTGCTGCCTATGGCTTCTTCTAAGATTTTTATGGTTTCCCATCTTACATTTAAGTTCTTTATCCATTTTGAGTTTATTTTTGTGTATGGTGTAAGTTGGTGATCTAGTTTCATTTTTTTTTTGCATGTATCTGTCCAATTTTCCCAGCACCATTTATTGAAGAGACTGTCTTGACTCCATTGTATGGTCTTGCCTCCTTTGTCAAATATTAATTGAGCATAATGGCTTCTGTTGATCTCTGGGTTCTCTCTTCTGTTCCATTGGTATATATGTCTGTTCTTGTGCCAGTACCAGGCAGTTTTGAAAACAGTGGCTTTGTAGTATAGCTTGATATCTGGTATTGTGATTCCTCTAACTTTGTTCTTCTTTTTCAAGAATTTGGGGTCTTTTTTTTTTTTATTCAAGATGAATTTTTGGAGAGTTGTTCTAGATCTTTGAAGTATGCAGTTGGTATTTTAATGGAGTTATCATTGAATTTATAGATTGCTTTGGGTAGTATGGCCATTTTAATGATGTTGAGTCTACCAATCCATGAACATGGTATATTCTTCCATTAGTTTATGTCTTCCTTTATTTCTTTTTTTCTGCATCCTGTAATTTTCTGAGTACAGGTCCTTTACCTCCTTGCTTAAGTTTATTCCTAGGTATTTTAATTTTTTTTTGCAGTGATAAATTGGACTGTTTTTGTTTGTTTGTTTCTCTTTCTGTGAGTTCATTATTGGTGTATAAAAAAGCCATAGACTTCTGGGTGTTAATTTTGTTACATTGGGTTCTCTCTCTTTGCTTCTTGGTGGGCCTGGGTGTTAATCCTGCTACATTGCTGAACTCATTTATTAAGTCTAATAGTTTTTTGATGGCGTCTTTAGGGTTTTCTATGTACAATATAATGCCATCTTTTAATAATGACAATTTTACTTCTTCTTTTCCAATTTGGAAGCCTTTTATTTCTTCTTGTCTGATCGCTGTGGCTAGTACCTCCAAGTAGTATGTTGAACAGGAGTGGTGAGAGTGGTTATTCCTGTCTTGTTGCTATTCTTAGGGGAAGTACTTTTAGGTTTTGCCCATTGAGTATGATGTTGGCTATAAGTTTGTCATATATGGCTTTTATTATGTTGAAGTATGATCCTTTACTCCCACCTTGATGAGAGTTTTTCTCAAGAAAGGGTGCTGTATTTTGTCAAATGCTTTTTCTGCATCAATAAATATGATTATATGTTTTTTATCTTTCAATTTGTTTATGTGGTGTATCATGTTTATTTACTTGAGGATATTGTACCATCCTTGAATCCCGGGAATAAATCCCACTTGGCCATGGTGTATGATTTTTTTATGTAGTGCTGGATCTGATTTGCTAGAATTTTGTTGAGAATTTTGGCACCTATGTTCATGAGGGATATTGGCCTGTAATTCTTTTTCTTTGTATTGTCTTTATCTGGTTTTGGGATTAGGGTAATGCTGACTTCGTAGAAAGAGCTTGGAAGTGTTCCTTCCTCCTAAATTTTTTTGGAATACTCTGAGGAAGATAGTTTTACTTCTTCTTTGAATGTTTGATAAAATTCCCCTGTGAAGCCATCTGGTCCAGGACTTTTGTTTGCTGGAAGTTTATTTATTTATTTTTTATTACTGCTTCAATTTCCTCCATAGTTATCAGTCTATTCAGGTTTTTTTATTCTTCCTGGTTTAGTTTTGGAAGGTCATCTTTTTCTAGGAATATGTCCATTTCTTTGAGGTTAACAAGTTTGTTGGAATAGAGTTGCTCATATTATTTTTTTTACGACTCTTCATATTTCTGTGGGGTCTGTTTTAATTTTGCCTCTTTCATTTCTGATTTTATTTATTTGGGTCCTCAATCTTTGCTTCTTGGTGAGCCTGTCTAGAGGTTCATCAATCTTGTTTATCCTTTCAAAGAACCAGCTCTTGGTTTCATTGATTTTTTGTATTTTATTTTTTTTGTCTCTATGTCATTTATTTCTGCTCTGGTCTTTATTATTTCCTTCCTTCTGCTCACTCTGGGATTTTCTTGTTGCTCTCTTTTAAATTCTTCAAGTTGCAGAATTAGATGCTTTAGTACCAGTTTTTCTTGTTTTTTGAAATAGGCCTGTAATGCTATGAACTTCCCTCTCAGGACTACTTTCACTGTGTCCCATAGATTTTGGGTTATTGTGTTTTCATTGTCATTTGTTTCCAGGATGTTTTTTATTTCTTCTTTGATCTCCTTGGTAACCCAATTATTGTATAATAGTATGCTATTCAGCCTCTAAGTGTTTGATTTTTTTTATTGATTTCAGAGAGGAAAGGAGAGGGCAAGAGAGATAGAAGCATCAATGATGAGATAGAATCATTGGTCGGCTGCCTTCTGCACACACCAGGGATCCAGCCTGCAACCCAGGCATGTGCCCTTGACCAGAATTGAACCTGAGACCCTTCAGTCCCCAGGCCGACGCTCTATCCACTGTGCCAAACTGGCTAGGGATAAGTGTTTGAATTTTTATGATTTTATATTTTAGTTGATTTCTAATTTTATGCCATTGTGATCTGAAAAGATGCTTGATATGATTTCAATCTTCTTGAATTTGGAGAGACTTTGCTCGTGCCCCAATATGTGGTCTATCTTTGAAAATGTCCCTTGTGTGCTTGAGAAGAATGTATATTCTATAGCTTTGGGGTGGAATATTCTAAAGATGTTGATTAAGTTCTTCTGATCTAGTGAGTTGTTTAAGATTGCTGTTTCTATGCTGATTTTTTGTCTAGAGGATTTATCCAGTGATGTTAATGGGGTACTATGATTGTATTGTTGTCAGTCTCTCCCCTGATATCTTCCAGAAGTTTTTATTTATTTATTTATTTGGTTGCTCCTGCATTGGGTGCATATATGTTTACCAGAGTTATCCTCTTGTTGTATCGATCCCTTTAGAATTATGAAGTGGCCTTTCTTGTCTTTTGTTATGGTCTTTACTTTGAGGTCTATTTTGTCAGATACAAGTATTGCTACCCTAGCTTTTTTGTTTTTAATTTCCATTTACCTGAAAGATATTTTTCCATCCCTTCACTTTCAGTCTATGAGAGTCCCTTGTTCTGAGGTGGGTCTCTTATAGACAGTATATATATGGGTCATGTTTTCTTATCCATTAAGTCACTTGATGTCTTTTGATTGGAGCATTAATCCATTTACATTTAATGTTATTATTGATAGGTACTAGTTTGTTGCTATTTCTATTATTTATGCCTGCGTTCCTTCCTCCCTTTCTATTTCTTCTTTTTACAGCATTCCCTTTAGCATTTCTTGCATTGCTGGCTTTTTAGAGATAAACTCCCTTAGCCTTTTTTTTGTTTTTGAAGCTCTTGATTTCCCCTTCAATTTTGATTGATAGCCTATTACTGAATATCAAATTAAAGAATAAAAGCAGCTCCCTTAGCAAATACTATAGGGTTAAATATAAGAATAAGTAACTGAGAATTTGACACTCTCAAAGGAAGAAGCCTTTCTGATGACACTTATGCAAAATGGTAGGTTGAGATTTGCTCATTGGGTCTATAAGGAAGATTCAAATGTCTCAGCAAACCCCAAATGCTGATCAGATTGGTGCTTGCTAATAACACCCATCAGTGATTACATGAATTTTAAGACAAGAACTAAGAAAAGTGTCATAACCCAAATGCCTGTCACAAATGTTGTTCAACATGGGAAAGTCCTACACAAAATCAGTCATACTGCTGCTTTGCTGGGACTCTCATGTACAGTAATTTTCAAACATTGTGGCAAGACACCAATGCTCATCTAGCTAATTAGACAACACAAACGCATTTATTTCAAATTTCAAGGGGGTAAAAAAGGTTAAGATATAGATGTTTTATGCATGCTCAGGGCCAACTTAAAAATACTCCATTCAGTGACATCATAACAAATTTGCATCAGTGAAAAGAAACTGGCATAATCCACTTCTTACCATTCAACTTGTCAGATGGTGAAGACCAAAACAGAATATTTCACTAGTTTTAATTTTTAAATATGATTGTCACATGGGAAAATGAAATAAACACAGTAAAATAAACTGTACAAAGGCAAAGTAGAATAACAAAAAATATTTTACTAAAACAGAAGATTTACAAAGTTTCCAGTTAAGCCATACAAAATGGTCATAAGCTTTTCTTGAAGGGGGGATTCTACATTTGACAGCAAAGTCACAATGTTATTTGTGAGGGCCATGGTGTTTGTTTAATGTTCCCATTTTGGTTCAAACAATCAAGCTTGTCCACTTACAGCATGTAAATAAAGTCAGACTTGGCTAGAGAGAATATTCTAAAGAACTGGTTAGCTGCTTTTAGCCAATGCAATTAGATCACCATAAAAAGGGAGAAAGGAGCCCATAAAATTAAAATTAAACTAGTTATTCCCTCAAAAAAAAAAAAACCCAAAAAACCTACACCCCTGCAGCTAACCCTGACAACTACCTTCATTCACAGTGCTTTATACTTAAACCATGATGGGGGGAAATGAATAAAAGCAGAGAAGGGTCACTGCTTTTAAACGTTTTACAACAGTCCAGATGGTACTTCTAGCCTCTGCTCATGCTTTATAACAGTGAATCAGGACAAGACATAGATTTGCTAATGTGCATTTAATCACCAAAGTACTGAAGATGTCTGGGCTTTTGTTCTGTAACTAGTGACCCAGTGCACGAAATTCGTGTACGGGGCAGGGTAGGGGGGGTTGTCTCTCAGCCCAGCCTGCACCCTCTCCAATCTGGGACCCCTTGGGGGATGTCCGACTGCTGGTTTAGGCCCGATTACACAAGGATCCCTGCGGGATCTGGCCTAAACAGGCATTCGGACATCCCTCTCACAATCCAGGACTGCTGGCTCCTTAACCGCTCACCTGCCTGCTTGCCTGATTGTCCCTAACCACTCTGCATGCTGTCCTGATTGCCCCCAACTGCTCCCCCTGCTGGCCTGCTTGCCCCCAACTGTGCCCCCCCCACTGGCCTGCTTGCCCCCAACTGTGCCCCCCCACTGGCCTGCTTGCCCCAAACTGCCCCCCCTGCCAACCTCCTTGCCCCCAACTGCCCCCCTGCCAGCCTGCTCACTCCCAACTGCCCCCACTGCTGGTCTGCTCATCCCCAACTGCCCCCCATGCAGACCTGATCGCCCCCACTGCCCCCCCTGCCAGCCTGATCACCCCCAACTGTCCCCCCTGCCAGTTGGATCACCCCCAACTGCCTCTCCCTGCTGCCCTGATTGCCCCCAACTGCCCCCCTCTGCTGGCCTGCTTGCCCCTAACCGCCTCTGCCTCAACCCCGCCACCATGGCTTTGTCTGGAAGGACGTCCAGAAGGTCTCCTGGAAGGTCTCCTGGTCTAATTAGCATATTACCCTTTTATTAGTATTGATGTTTCTAAGACTGTGCCCATTAAATGCAAACAAAAAAGGAAGAAGTCTTGGCAGAATAGGAGAAATGATGCACACTTGATGATAAGATTGATTTAAATATTATTCATGGCATATAGCCTACCAGTGGTCGGCAAACTCATTAGTCAACAGAGCCAAATATCAACAGTACAATGATTGAAATTTCTTTTGAGAGCCAAATTTTTTAAACTTAAACTTCTTCTAACACCACTTCTTCAAAATAGACTCGCCCATGCCATGGTATTTTGTGGAAGAGCCACACTCAAGGGGCCAAAGAGCCACATGTGGCTCGCGAGCCGCAGTTTGCCGACCACGGGCCTAGTCCATGCTCTAGCTGTTTCTATGGCTTGGGCTTCATTGGTCTTTCATTGTTCTGCTACATCATTTGCTAATGGGTCATCTGGATTGGGAGCACTTAACAAAGCCTGGATCGATAGCAGATCTGTGTGAATCTTCAGTGCTGGGGACCACTTACCTTTCAAAATATCTAAACATATTCTTCCCAACTTGTCTACATTAGGATGATAAATTTTGGTTATGAAATATACTTTAGGTGCTGCCATTGGGTATTCTTCTGGAAGGAATAGTTCAAGTTTAAAAGTCCCTCCCTCAAAGGGGGAATCCTGGGGGCTAGCAATGACCACATGAAAATAACCGGCGTTGCTCTCATCTGGTTCTCCTTTAATGCTGGGAACTGGTTCTGCCAGCAAACGCTGGGTTTCCTTGATAATCCTGCAGGGCAGCGCAGCCATCTTGTCAGATCCCAAGTTTGGCCTCTGGTCTAGTCTCTGGCACCGCTTGCCTCACGCACGAATTTGCAGTGATTGTTTTAGTCATATAAGAGCCTGGTCATGTTTTATCTCCTTAGGGATGTGGTTCAGGGACTAAAATTTTAGTAATTTTATTGAGCAGGGTAGCTAATAGAGGAAAATTAGGAATCTATAGTCTGCAATAACCAGCCAAGCCTAGAAATCTACAAAGCTGCCACTTAATTGTGTGTGTAGGAAATTCCTGGATTACCTTAATTCCTTTTGGAGACAGCTGAATTCCTTCAGAGATTAGATCATGTCCTAGGTAATGAACAGCATCTAAAGATAATTGTAATTTTTCCTTAGAGAGTTGTTTCCTTTTCCAGATATCTGTTGCAGTCAATGAATGGAATCTTTTATGAACACCTCTTTGGTAACTGAGCACAAGAGATCATATACATATTGTAAAAAGGTTTATTTACCCTGGGGAATTTGAGGGGGCTTAAATCTTGGTGAAGTACTTGGGAGAAATAAGAAGGGACCTCAGGGAACCTTTGCATAACTGCCCAGGTATACTGTATATTGTTAATGTAGCCAATGATAGGAGTGACATATTTTTAGTTCTCTACATCTCCAAGCTAAAAATTCCATTTAATGTTGAGTTCTAGTTGTTCTTTATATATGTGGATACCAATATTTTATTATCCTATATTATAAAAGCCTAATATGCTAAGAGTCCAGTCGGCTGTTCAACCAAAGTGTAATATGCTAATGATATGCTAAGGTTATTCAACTGCTCACTATGACATGCACGACCACCAGGGAGCAGACAGTCAACTGGTTGACTAGTTGCTATGACGTTCACTGACCACCAGGGGGCAGATAGTCAACTGGTTGAGCAGTCGTTATGATGTGCACTGACCACCAGGGCGCAGATGCTCCAACCAGTAGGTTAGCTTGCTGCTGGGGTCCAGCAGATCAGGACCGAGCGGGATGGGCCGGACACACCCTGGAGCCTTCCCGCAGTCCCTCCCCAGCTGGCCAACATCCTGCATCCCTCCACAGCCCCAATTGTGCACTGGTGGGGTCTCTCGGCCTGGCCTGCACCCCCTAACAATCCAGGACCCCTCGTGGAATGTTGGAGAGTTGGTTTCGGCCCGATCCCACAGGCCAGGCCGAGGGACTCCCCCACTGGTGCACAAATTCATGCACCATGCCTCTAGTCCTATATAATAAAAGTGTAATATGCTAAGTGTCCAACCAATTGGTCGACCATTTGGTCGACTGCTCGACCAGTTGCTATGACGCACACAGACCACCAGGGGGCAGATGCTCCGATCAGTATGTTAGCTTGCTGCTGGGGTCCAGTGGATTGGGACTGGGTGAGAGGGCTGGACATGCCCTGGAACCCTCCTGCTGTACCTGCCCGGTGGGCCAGCCAACCTCCCACAGTCCCTCCCTGGCCTGCCCCCATCAGCCCCAATCCGGACTGGGCAAGATGGCCCCGATCAGCCCCAATCACCAGCCAGGCCAAGGGACCCCACCTGTGCATGAGTTTGTGCACCAGGCCTGTAGTATATATATGTTTTGGTAAAGTTTTCTTCCAATCTGTTGCCTGCCTATTCAAATTTCCTTTTTTTTAATTATTAATTTTTTTCAATTACAGTTAAAACTCTTATTTTGTATTAGTTTCAGGTGTACAGCATAGTGATTAGACAATGGTGTTTTTGATGAGGAGAAGTTTTTATTTTTAATGAAATCTAACTTATTATTTTTCTTTTATTTTTTTGTATTTTCTGTATCTTGCCCAACAAATTGCTTCTTATACTAAGGTCACAAAGATAGTTCCAATTTTTTTCTATGAGCTTTGAAATTTTATCTTTTATATGTAGGGGCATTATTGATCTTGAAGTAATTTTTGAATGATATGAAAGAGAGACTGACATTTTGTTTTAAAAATATGAATATCTTGCCTTACCCGTTTTGGCCCAGTGGATAAAGCGTTGGCCTATGGACTGAAGGGTCCCAGGTTTGATTCCGGTCAAGGGCATGTACCTTGGTTGTGGGCACATCCCCAGTAGCGGGTGTGCAGGAGGCGGCTGAGCAATGTTTCTCTCTCATCAATGTTTCTAACTCTCTATGCCTCTCCCTTCCTCTCTGTAAGAAATCAATAAAACATATTTTTTAAAAATATGAATATCTTGTTGTTTCATCAAAATTCACTGGACAGATTTTTTTTTTCCCAATGAAATTTTCTGGTACTATTTGAATTTATTTGTGTGTGTCTAATTTTGGATTCTCCATTTTGTTTCAGTGGCCTATTCATTCACTAATATCACACTGTCTTTCTTGTGGTAGCATTATAGTGAGTTAGTCTTAAAATCAGGTAGAGTTAAGTATACAACTTTCCTCCTCTTTGTCCATTTCTACAAATTATGGGAAAATTGATAGCAATATTTAGATTCTAATACATAAACTAGCATATATTTCCGTTTAATTAAGAACCTTCTAATTTTTCTAAGCAATATTTTATTACTTTTTCTATATAGGCATTGCATTCTCATTAAGTAATTCATGATTTTAGATGTCATTGTAAATATTATTATTTAAATTTTTATTTTATAATTGATTTAGTATTATTTTGATTTTTATATAATTACTATTTATACTGTGATATTACAAAATTCACTTATTTAGATTCCATAGTTGTTTTAAAGTGACTTGGAATTTTCTACATTTAAAAATCACACCATCTATATAATAAATGCTAAGTGACCTTTATAGCAGAATGATCAGAACAACCAGTCACTATGATGCTGGTTTACCACTAGGGGGCAAATGCTCAACACTCAGAAGCTGCTCCCTGTTAGTTAGTGCACTCCCAAAGGGGGAGCGCTGCTCACGGCTGGTGAGCATAGCAGTGGTGGCAGGAGCCTCTCCCACCTCTGCAGCAGTGGTAAGGAGCAGCAAGCAGGTGGGCAGAGGGGTCCCAGACTGTGGGAGGATGTATGACTGCCAGCAGGTGGACATCCCCCGAGTGGTCCTGGACTGTGAGAGGGCACAGGCTGGGATGAGGGGACCCCCCCCCCAGTGCATGAATTTCGTGCACCGGGCCTCTAGTCTTCAAATAAAATAATTTTATTTTTCCCTTTCTAATCATTTTACCTTTTTTTGTTAATTCTCACCAGAGGATATTTTTTCCATTGCTTTTCAGAGAGAGTGGAAGGGAGGGAGGAGGAAGGAAAGGAAGGAAGGAGAGAGAGAGAGAGAGAGAGAGAGAGAGAGAGAGAGACATTGACCTTGGTTGCCTCCTGAACTTGCCCTGGCCAGGGGGACCCAGGGAGTGAACCTGCAAACAAGGTATGTGCCCTTAATCAGGAATCAAATCTGCAACCCGCTGGTGTGCTGGCAGATGCTCTAACCACTAAGCATGCCAGTTAGGGCTCATTTTACCTTTTTTTTCTTATGCAATGGCTAGGCACAATGGCACAGTGTTGAACAGAAATGATGAGAGAACATTTATGTCTGTCCCCAATTATAGGGAGAAAATTATTCAGTGTTTCATTATTAAGTATAATGAATGCAAAATTTTCAGTGCAAATTATTATGTTGAGGAAATTCCCTTGTACTTTTAGTTTGCAGACCATTTTTTAAAAACATACATTTTTATTGATTTCAGAAAGGAAAGGAGAGGGAGAGATAGAAACATCAATGATGAAAGAGAATCATCGCCCCCTACTCGGGATTGAGTCAGAAACCAGAGCATGTGCCCTGACTGGGAATGGAACTGTGACCCCCTGGTTCATGGGTTGAGGCTCAACCACTGAGCCATGCCGACTAGGCTGGCGACTATTTTTATTATGAATGATGTTGAATTTTGTCCAATGAACATGTAATTTTACATGTAACAGTTTCCTTTAATCTGTTAATGAATAGTACTGTATTTATTTTTTATTGTTAAGCCAATGTTGCATTTTCAAAATTAACCACCACTATTTGACCAAGGTGTAATATTGTACATGCACACACATACACGCACATGCATGCACACACATACACGCACATGCATGCACACACATACACACACAATGTAGTCAGTTTGGTAATATTATATTAAATATTTTTGCATCTTTGTTCTTGAGGGATTTTTTTTGTACAGTAGTCCCAATTTATGAGGGATACATTCCAAGGCCCCCATTGGATGTCTAAAACAGCATATGATACCAAATCCTATACATACTATATTTTTTCCAATACATACATATCTATGATAAACTTTATTTTATACATTAAGCACAATAACAGATTAACAATAATAATAATAAAATAGAAAATTATAGCAATATAGTGTAATAAAATTTATGTGAAACTGGGTCTCTTTTTCTCAATATCTTAATATACTGTAGTTACCCTTCTTCGTGAGATGATAAAATGACTTGTTAAGTCAAGAACTAGCACCTTTTCACTTAAAGGAAACACAGTAAGACATTTCTTTGGCATATCTGAATTGCCAGAATCATTGCTCTTGCACCTTGGGACCATTATTAAGTAAAATAAGGGTTACTTGATTACTTGAATACAAACACTGCTATACATTGACAGTCAATCTGATAACCATGATATCCAATAAGTGATTAATGGGCAAGTAGCTGTATAGAGCATGTGTATGCTGGACAAAGAAATGATTTACATCTTGGGCTGGACAGAGTGGGGATGGCATGAGATTTCATCCCACTACCCAGAATGGCATGTAATTTAAAAATTGTGAGTTGTTTGTTTCTGGAATTTTCCACTTAAAATTGTCCAACTGCAGTTGACCTCAGGTAACTGAAACCACGGAAAGCAAAACTGCAGATAAGGGAAGGAATACTGCATTATGTTTTCTTGTAATTTATTTGCCTAGTTTTTGTATCAATGTAATAGAGGCCTTCTAAATGAGTGATTTTCTTCCTACATTTTCTAAAAGTGTTTATAGCATTGGTATTCATTTTTCACTTAAAAAAAAGTTTAATATTTTCATTTGAAAGTAAATGATTGCCAATTTAATTATGATGTTCTTTTTTTATAAGACATGTCTATGTGTATGAGAATTTATAAATAATCCTATATAATAAAAGGCTAATATACAAATAGACCAAATGGCAGAACAACTGAACAACAGGTTGCTATGATGTGCGCTGACCACCAGGTGGCATGCGCAGAACATGGCAGGCATTGGCAGCAGGTGGCAGAGCATGGAACATGGTGGGCATTGGCCACAGTGGGATGGTGGAGCAGGTGAGCGGGGGCACTAGACCAAGGTGGGGCACCAGTCGCTGTCATCGGGGCAAGCCTCTGGTGGTTACTGAAAATTATTTGCTCCCGCACGCCACAGTCCCACCCTGTGCTTGCACCTGCTGTTGGCACTGGCCCCACTCACACCCATTGCCAGCGCCACAGCCACCGCTCGCAGCCGGTGCCAGCGCCCAGTGCCGGCCCCAATCACTCAGCGCTGTCAGTGGGTGTGAGCGGCGGCTGCCAGCCCCAATCACCCCTGAGGGCTTCTCCACCTCCCCCTGCTCTTGAGGGGCAATCAGGGCAGCAGCTGCCCCTCGCACCCGCTGACAGTGCCGGCCCCAATTGCTCTACGCCATCAGCGGGTGTGAGCTGGGCTGGAGCCATCAGTGCATGGGAGTGACAGGAGCAGGGCTGCTGGCAGACAGGGTACTAGGGGCTGTGGTGGGAGAGGCTGGGTGGGGGCATGGAGGATGGGCCAAGACCCATCCCTGTGCCCACCACAGCCTCGCGGCCCACAGTTCTTTCCAAAGTGCATGAATTCGTGCACTGGGCCCCTAGTATTATACAGTACTAGAAGCCTTGGGGGTTGTCCCTCAGCCCAGCCTGTACCCTCTCCAATCTGGGACATCCCTCTCACAATCCAGGACTGCTGGCTCCTAACTGCTTGCCTGCCTGCCTTCCTGATTGTCCCTAACCGCTTCTGCCTGCCAGCCTGATCACCCCCTAACCACTCCGCTGCCAGCCGGGTTGATGCTTCACTGCTCCCCTGCCAGCCTCTTTGCCCCCAACTTCCCTTCTCTGCTGGCCTGGTCACCCTTAACTGCCCTCTCCTGCAAGGTTGATCACCTCCAACTGCCCTCCCTTGCAGGCCTGGTCCTTCTCAACTGCCCTCCCTTGCAGGCCGGGAGCCTCCCAACTGCCCTCTCCTGCTGGCCATCTTGTGGTGGCCATCTTGTGTCCACATCGGGGCAGGATCTTTGACCACATGGGGGCAGCTATATTGTGTGTTGCAGTGATGACCAATCTGTATATTACTCTTTTATTAGATAGGATAGAGGCCTGGTGCATGGGTGGGGGCCAGCTGGTTTGCCCTGAAGGGTGTCCCGATAAGGGTGGGGTTCCCTTGGGGTGTGGAGCGGCCTGAGCGAGGGGCCTGTGGTGGTTTGCAGGCCGGCCACGCCCCCTGGCAACCCAAGGGGAGGCCCTGGTATCTGGGATTTATTTTCCTTCTACAATTGAAACTTTGTAGCCTGGAGCAGAGCCAAGCCTGCTGCTCCCTCCGGGGCGGCAGCCATTTCTGTGGCAGTTAATTCACCTTCTACAATTGAAACTTTGTAGCCTTAAGCGGGTGAGCCCAGCCAGGGTGTGCGGAAAGCTTTGCTTCCCCTGTTGCCCCCGGCAACCCTGGCCTGCTCTCTCAAGCTCCATTCTGCCGCCATTTGTTTGAATTTGTTTACCTTCTATAATTGAAACTTTGTAGCTTGAGTGGAGGCTTAGGCCTGCAACGGCTATGGAAAGCTTGGCTTGCTCTGTTACCTGGGAAACCTTGCTCACTGTGGCTGTAGCCATCTTGGATTGGAGTTAATTTGCATACTCGCCCTGATTGGCTGATGGGCGTGGCTTGGCTGGTGGGCGTGGCTTATGTAGCGGAGTGATGGTTAATTTGCATATTACCATTTTATTAGAGAGGATAATATACTAGAGGCCCGGTGCACAAAAATTCATGCACTGGGGGGGGGGGGTCACTCAGCCCAGCCTGCCCCTCTCACGGTCCAAGAGCCCTCAGGGGATGTCCTACTGACAGCCGGAGTCTGGTCTCCCTCTGTGGGAGGCCATCAGGATGATCAGGGGAAGGCACCGCCCCCACCACTCTGCTGCTGCCACTGCCACTGCTGGCCACTGCAGCCGTTGGCCCTCGGCCCTTGCAGCCGCCAAGGTGTTTTCATCAACATGGACTCCAGTACCTTCACCACAAAAAAATGACAACTTTCTTTAATCATTTTCAAGATATCTCTTTCAAAGGATATGACATTTCTTTATTTCTTTTTTTTTATTCTCCCTGAGGATATTTTCCCATTGATTTTTAGAGATAATGGAAGAGAGAGGGAAAGACAAAGAGAAATATCAATGTGAGAGGGACACATCGATTGGTTGCCTCCTGCATGAGCCCTGACCTGGCCCATGATGCAGCAGCCGCAGGGGCTGCTGATCAGGCCCTGCCTCTCTCTCTGGGCCTCGTCGCAGCTGTGGCGGCTGCTGATCAGGCCCTCCTCCTGTGCAGGCGTGTGGAGGCGCCTGCCGTGGCCCCACCCCTGATGCTGCAAGTCCCCGCCCACCCACACCTGCTGTGCATGCAACCTGCTGATCGGTCATTACTGTGACGGCATCCTGGACAATTTGCATATTCCTCTATTATTAGTATAGACTAGAGGCCTGATGCACGAATATTCCTACAAGAATTGGCCTTCCTTCCTCTGGCTGCCGGCACCACCTTCGCTCTGGCTGGAGCTGCCTTTCCACTCCTGCCCGGAGCCGCCTTTCCACCTTCCCATGCTGCCCAAAGGCCCATAGCGGCTGGGGTGGCGCAGAATGTCTGCATTGTCAACATGGTGGCGATGCTAGCGTCCTACCCTGCCCCCGGCCGCTTGGTGCCTGCATATGCAAATTAACCCACCATCTTTGTTGGGTTAATTTGCATACTGACTCCTGATTGGCTGGTGGGCATCATGAAGGTTATGGTCAATTAGCATGTTACTCTTTTATTAGGTAGATGATATATACTAAATGTAGTAAATACACTATTATATTATATAAATTATATAATAAACCATATTATATACATTAGGTGCATACATAATATATATGCATGCAAATTAATATATATACCCACACACACAGATACACACATAAATGCACATTTACACTGAGAGAGACAGACAGATTGATAGACTCTGGTATTTGGTACATTAATACATCAGTGCAATCCAATTTTAACTGTTTAACAAGTGTTGGGAGTTTGGGGATATTTTTGTTTTGTTTTTAATAGTTTTTGGTATTTTTATATATTTTTTTCTAGACTGAGAATGTCACTTTATAATTAAAAAGGAAAGAAAAAACCTGAACTGTTTTTGTTCTTGGGAATTAAAAAAAATAAAGGATTTCTTAAGCTATAACAGCACATTTGAGAAATCACTATATTACTATATGGTAATTAAAATTCTAGTGATGTTAACATATGAGATCCCCCTCTCTAACACCAAACCATTAGTGATGTCTGAGTAGGTGTAGCATTTCAAGTTCCTATGGAAATTGCCAAATGATTAAGGAGACATTTACGCTCTTTGGGAAAAAGTCCAAGTTTTTTTTCTTTGTCTTCAAAGGCTTAAAGAAATGAAAATCTTCACAGCAAAATGCACTTTTTCCCCTTTGATTTTGAGCATGGAAGGCTACCCAATGTCAGGAGACACAGGAAGAATTTGGCTTGATTTTCTAAAGTTGTTTGGGAAGGGTAAGGGAAATGAGAGAACTACTTAAAAGAAGCAACTAAATCTGGTTAATGTAGCCAATAATAGGATAAAGTAAAAATTTTAGAACATGTAATCTATTGTGATTGCTCCAGTTTTCCAGGCCAATTAAGAAATAATCTTTATTGCTCAAAGTCTCAAGACATTCTGGGAGAAATGCATGGATACTTCATCAGATACCTGTAAAAATAAGTGGATGACAGTTTAGAGGTGCTATCTAAACTGTTTAACTACTTATTTGACCTTTAACAAAGGTATATGACAGCTTATAAATTTTAGAAGTAACATTGAGAGCACAAAAATTACAGGACTTTTAAAAAGTTGCATGTAGCCCTGGCCAGTGTGGGTCAGTTGGTTGGAGCATCATCCTTGTGTACCGGAAGGTTGTGAGTTCAATTCCCAGTCAGGGCACATACCTAGGTTGCCATTTGATCCCCAGTCGGGACCCATAGATGTTGGTAGATCTCTCTCTCTCTCTCTCTCTCTCTCTCTCTCTCTCTCTCTCTCTCCCCTCCTAAAAATATTAACCCTTTCTTCCAATAAAATTGTGGAAAGAAAGATATATAATAATTATAAGTCTATTTATTTAGGCTGTTTCATATCAACTGTGAGGGGTGAGTATAGCAAGAGGAGTGGGACCAGACGACTAAGGAAGGATGACAGGTTGTTGGGAGAAAAACTGGAAAAGAAATGATTAGAGAAAAATTCTAAGGGTATTGGGCATAGAGTGAGGACAGGTTTTTTGTTTTTTTTCTTTCTCCTAACTTACAAATTTGTGTGATTTTAGGATGTTCCTATAAGCATCTGTACTTAAAATATATTATTGTCATCTGGCCAGCATGGCTCAGTGGTTGAGCATCAACCATGAACCAGGAGGTCACGATTCGATTCCTAGTCAGGGCACATGCCTGGGTTGCAGGCTCAATCCCCAGTGTGGATCATGCAGGAGGCAGCTGATCAATGATTCTCTCTCACCATTGGTGTTTCTATCTCTGTCTCCCTTCCTCTCTGAAATCAATAAAAATATATTAAAAATAAAAAATCTTATTGTCAGATAAGTTTAGGATTAAATGATGCTAGGGACAAATAGTGAGGCCATGATAATATGAAGAAATAAATGAAGGAAAGGAGTAACATCTTATTTGCCCGATTTCTCCAGCTCAGTATTTCATAATGTGTAGTCGGAAGAGTACCCACAGTTGTGTCACTTGAGATACTTACTAAATACAGTCCTGAACTCCACTTCAAACATAATGAAATTCTGAGCCTTTGAACCTGGGATCAGCATTTTTAACAAGTTTCACAGATGACTCATAGCAAAGGAAATTTTGAGAACTGCTGCTATCTAGTATATAAGGCTGATTTGTTCCCATTGTTTCTAATCCATCACCCTCCTCCTTTTTCACCAATCATCAGCACCCTTTAAATACACATGTGAATAATTTCTTTCACCTGGAATAGATGTCACTTATTTAAAAATTGTTTTGCCTTATCACTCCTTTTTTTCAGTGTATTGCTTATAGCTGTTTGTTGTTATGCTAAGGTACCAAATTGAATAATGCATATTTAGGTAAGAAAGCAGTACAGGGCAAGTCACTTAGTTTGTGAATGAGCTTAGGCAACTACCTGTCGGACAGTTGTATCACCTTGTGGCTTTATTTTCTCTGCTGTGCTCATTATTGGGTACACTCTAATTGTTGTGAAGTTATACATAATATTTATTTACTTTTAGTCAGAATGATCCTAACCAGAAAGCTATCTGCTGTGATTGTTAAGGAACTGAAGTAGTGTGAGAAAGTTACCTTTAGCCATAACATAGTTTTGTAAATGAACTTTCAGTTATATATTACTACAATCTGTTTGGGACATTACATATCTTAGTGCTTTTTGTAATTTAGGTATTTTGTACTTTGAAAATTTATAGAAAGAATTCTACTTGTCTTCTTTTTCCCCATATTAGGCAATCATCAACGTCTTGTTGGATTATTTGTGTTTCCTTCTTTTCCTTTGATTATTTGAGAGGTAGAAAACCAAGGAAGAAGAAACTGGAGTTCCTACAGTGGTGAAAATTGAAGTATCACCTTTGTTTTTTTGCATCTAGATCATTGATGAATATGGACAGGACCTAGAAAGTATAGACTAAAACCAATATATGGGGCAGGTTTCAGAAGTAGATGGTTTGTTAGTCCAGATATCCATGTAGTAAGCATGGTTGCAAGTGTGGTAGGTATTATTCACAAGTGAGTTGAATACAAGAGCCAGAGTAGCTGGTAGTAGGCAATATGGAGAAATCCAAGTAAACATTAATTTTGGTGGTAGAATTGGAGCAATGATGAAAAAGTTTTACAGTAACCACTGCCTAGATTTTACTATTAAATTTTGCTATATTTGTTTTACCTATGTGTCAACTTATCAATTCCATTATCTATCCATTATTGCATATTATTTTTATTTATTTATTTGAAAGAAAATTTTGGACAGGCATCCCATCATGCATCAGAAGAATTAATATTAAGATGACAATACTCCCCAAATTGATTTAAGGATTCAGTGCAATATTCATAAAAATCACTGTGAGCTTCTTTGAAGAAATTAAGAAGCTGACCTAAAATTCATATGGAAATGCAAGAGACCCAGAATATCCAAAGCAATTGTAAAAAAGAAGATCAGCTTGAGGACTCACACTTGCCAATTTCAAACTTACTATTAAGTTAACAGTAATCAAGACTGTGTAATACTGACATAAGGTATGACATATAGATCAATGGAATAAAATTAAGAGTTCAGAAATAAACCCTTATTTATATAACCAATTGATTTTTGACATAGGTGCCAAGACAATTAGATGGAGAAAAGAATAGGCTTTTCAACAAATGGTATTGTGTCTGCATGCAAAATAATAAGGTTGGATCTCTACTTTCACCATATACAAAATTTATTTTAAAATGAATCTTTTATATGAAATATACAGAATAAGCAAATCTATAAAGACAGAAAGTAGATTAGTGGTTTCTCAGGGCTGGGAAGGTATTGGAAGAAAATAGGGAGTGACAAATGTGAACAAGTTTTCTTTTTGGGATGATGAAAATATTCTAAGATCAATTGAGATGATGGTTGCAAAACTCTCTGAGTATATACTAAAAACCATTTAACTATACAGAAATCATGGCCTGATAAGCTGTTAAAGAAAAACAAGTAAATTGCAGAAATCAGTTCATTTTCCCCTAATACTTCGACACATATTATTAGTATACATTTAATATTTGTTTCCATATTTTTCTTTTGATGTAAAAATTATATAAATTGAAATGCATATATCTCAAATGTGCATTCACTGAGTTTTGACAAATTCATATACACCTGTGTAACCCATTTCCTTAACATATTATATAGATCATTAACCTCACCCCCAGAAAATTCCCTCTTGTCAACTTCCCAGTTAATTTTCACACATATCCTACCTGAGGCATTCTTTGATCTTTGCTCTGATTTTTTTTCACCACAGAATCATTTTTCCTGGTTTAGTATTTTGTATAAGTAGTACCATACAATAGATACTTTTTGTGTAAGACTTTCACTCAGTGTTCTATTTCTGAGTTTAATTAATGTTTCATTCCTTTAATGGCTGAGTCATAGTCCATTGTATGAATTTATCAAAGATAATGATACACAACTATCCTCTTTAAATTATCTGGATATCATGCGTAAAACTTCAATGAATATTTCATTACAAGCCATTTTGTGGACCTATGTTTTCATTTCTCTTGGATAAATATGTAAGAGTGGAATTGTTGGGTCATAGGGGGAGTATATGCTTAACCTCATTAAAAAAAAATCCTGCCACAGTTTTCCCAAAATGGTTGTGCCATTTTACATTATCAACTATGTATAATTCCAATTGTTCCACAGTCTCTACAATATTTTATGTTGTTGGTCTTCTTATGTTTTTACTTAGCTGAGTATATAGTACTATCTCTCATTTTGCTTTTAATTTGCATTTAGCTAATAACTAATGATGTTGATCAATTTTTCATATCTTTTTTGCCATTTGTATATCTTCTTTTGTAAAGTGTCTGTTCAAATTCTGTGCCTGTATTTCCATTAGGTTGTTTTTATCTTTATTGTTGAGTTATAAGAATTTCTTTTATGCCCTAGCTATCAATTGTGTCAGGTATATGTATTATGAATTAGTTTTTCCATTCTCTGGCTGCACAATCGTATTCATAATGACGTCTTTTGGTAAATAGACATTTTAAATTTTGATGAAATCTTATTTATCAAATTTTTTATTTTGTGATTGTTTCTTTTTTTTGTCCTGTTTAAATAATATTTGCCTGATATCAAATCATAACAATGTTATGCTATATACTTCTCTAACAACTAACTGTGTCTTTTAGCTTTGATGTTTTTATCAATGATCCATTTCAAATACTTTTGTATGAGATAGTGATTGAGGCTCAGTTTCTCCCATAAGGATATCCAGTTATCCCAGAACCATTTTTTGAGTATGTATGTTTTCCCTATTTGGTTGCTTTGGCAACAGTATTGAAAAAGTCAATAAACTATCCTATATAATAAATAGGTAATATGCAAATTGACCATCACTCCAACACACAAGATGGCCGCCCCCATGTGGTCAAAGATGGCCACCCCCATGTGGACACAAGATGGCCAGCAGGGGAGGGCAGTTGTGGGCAATCAGGCCTGCAGGGGAGTGCAGTTGTGGATGATCAGGCCAGCAGGGGCAACCAGGCCAGCAGGGGAGAGCAGTTGGGGGCAACCAGGCCGGCAGGGGAGGACAGTTGGGGGACACCAGGCCTGCAGGGGAGGGCAGTTAGGGGTGACCAGGCCTGCAGGGGAGGGCAGTTGGGGGGAACCATGCCAGCAGGGGTCGGCAGTTAGGGGTGACCAGGCTGGCAAGGGAGGGAAGTTAGGGGTGACCGGGCCAGCAGGGGAGGGCAGTTTGGGACTACCAGGCCTGCAGGGGAGGACAGTTAGGGGCAACCAGGTTGGCAGGGGAGGGCAGTTAGGGGTGACCAGGCCAGCAGGGGAGGGTAGTTAGTGGCAATCGGGCTGGCAGGGGAGCAGTTAGGCATTGATCAGGCTGGCAGGGGAGTGGTTAGGGGGTGAACAGACTGGCAGGCAGAAACGGTTAGGGGTAATCAGGCAAGTAGGCATGCAGGCGAGTGGTTGGGAACCAGCAGTCCTGGATTGTGAGAGGGATGTCCAACTACCCATTTAGGCCCAATCCCGGTGGGGTCCCAGGTTGGAGAGGGTGCAAGCTGGGCTGAGGGACACACACTCTCTGAATGACTTATTTCACTTAGCATAATGTTCTCCAAGTCCATCCATATGGTCACAAAAGGTAAGATTTCCTTCTTTTTTTAAATCCTCACCCAAGAAATTAGGATATTTCCATTGAGTTTTAGAGAGAGTGGAAGGTGGGGGAGAGATATAAAGAGAGAGAAAGGAGAGAGGAACATTGATGTGAGAGAGAAGCACATTGATTGGTTGCCTCCCACATGTTCCCTGACTGGGACAGACATTGAACCTGCAACCCAGGTAAGAATCCTTGACTGTGAATCCCATCCACAACCCTTCAATACGCAGGTCAGTGCTCTAACCACTAAGAAATGCTGGCCAGGGCAGATTTCCTTATTTTTTATGACAGAACTAGGAGCCTGTTGCACGAAGTTTCGTAAAATAGACTTCCTTCACCTGGCTGCCGACACCAGTTATCCGCCAGCAGCAGTTTTCCTCTGGCCACCCGCCGATCAGAGTGCCTCCCGCCAGCACGATCGGCCACCCCGAGAGGAACTCCGATCGGGAGGCGCTCCGATCAGGCGGGTGGCCAGAGGAAAACTGCTGCTGGCTGGCGGAAAACTGGTGCCAGCAGCCACGCAATCGGCCACCCCGAGTTCCGCCACCAGCATCTTCCGCAGCGCCGGCCGTTTAAGCCGGCGGGGGGAGCGGGGGTCGGGGACTCGCGAGTCCCCGCCCCCCGCTCCTACCGCCAGCCAATCGGCCACCCTGAGTCCCGCCCCCCGCGCCTCCAGCCGGCCCAATCGTGGGCATAGCGGAGTGATGGTAATTTGCATATTACCATTTCATTAGGTATGATAGTACTCCATTGTGTAAATGTACCACAGCTTTTTTCCCCATGCATCTACTGATGGGCATTTGGCCTGCTTCCAAATCTTGGTTGTTGTATATAATGCTGCAATGAACATAGAGGTGCATATATTCTTTTGAATTAGTGTTTCTGGTTTATTTGGATATATTCCCAGAAGTGGAATCGCTGAGTAATAAGGCAGTTCCATTTTTATTTTTTGAGGTAACCCCATACTGTTTTTCACATGGCTGCACCAATTTGCATTCCCACCAACAGTGAATAAGAGTTTGCTTTTCTCCACACTTTGCCAACACAAGTTGTTGATTTTTTTAATGATAGTCATTCTGATGGGTATAAGGTGATATCTCATTGTGGTTTTAATTTGCATTTTTCTGATGATTAGTGACATTGAGAATCCTTTTATATGTCTACCAGAGGCCCGGTGCACGAATTTGTGCACCGGTAGGGTCCCTCAGCCTGGCCTGTGCCCTCTCACAATCCCAGGACCCCTCGGGGGATGTTGGCCTGGCCTGCGGGGATCAGGCAGAACCGGCAATTCTACATCCCCCGAGGGATGTAGTAGTGCACGAAGTGGCAGGCAGCTGGGGAAGAGCCCAAGCCCTGGCCAGGCGCTGTGCTACTCCCACTCATCGTGACCCAGCTGTGCCTGCCGCTGCTGGTTGGTAGAGGTAGTGCTGCCTCAGAGGTAGGAGAGGATTGTGCCGCTGCAGCTGCACTAGCTAGCTGTGAGCCCACTGTGGGACCACACTGACCACCAGGGGGCAGCTCCTGCATTGAGCATCTGCCCCCTGGTGGTCAGTGTGCATCATAGCTACTAGCTGAGTAGTCAATAGGTCACTTAGGGTTTTATATATATAGACTAGAAGCCCGGTGCACGAAATTCGTGCACGGCGGGGGGTTGTCCCTCAGCCCAGCCTGTACCCTTTCCAATCTGGGACTCCTAGAGGGATGTCCGACTGCCCGTTTAGGCCCGATCCCACCAGGATCGGGCCTAAACGGGCAGTCGGACATCCCTCTCACAATCCAGGACTGCTGGCTCCCAACTGCTCGCCTGCCTGCCTTCCTGATTGCCCCTAACCGCTTCTGCCTGCCAGCCTGATCACCCCCTAACCACTCCACTGCCAGCCTGGTTGATGCTTAACTGCTCCCCTGCCAGCCTCTTTGCCCCCAACTTCCCTCCTCTGCCAGCCTGGTCACCCCTAACTGCCCTCTCCTGCAGGGTTGATCACCTCCAACTGCCCTCTCTTGCAAGCTTGGTCCCTGTCAACTGCCCTCCCTTGTAGGCCGGGTGCCTCCCAACTGCCCTCTCCTGCTGGCCATCTTGTAGTGGCCATCTTGTGTCCACATGGGGGCAGGATCTTTGACCACATGGGGGCAGCTATATTGTGTGTTGCAGTGACGATCAATCTGTATAGTACTCTTTTATTAGATAGGATAGAGGCCTGGTACACAGGTGGGGGCCAGCTGGTTTGCCCTGAAGGGTGTCACAGATAAGGGTGGGGGTTCCCTTGGGGCGTGGGGCGGCCTGAGCGAGGGGCCTGTGGTGGTTTGCAGGCCGGCCACGCCCTCTGGCAACCCAAGGGGAGGCCCTGGTATCTGGAATTTATTTTCCTTCTACAATTGAAACTTTGTAGCCTGGGGTGGCAGCCATTTCTGTGGCAGTTAATTCACCTTCTACAATTGAAACTTTGTAGCCTTAAATGGGTGAGCCCGGCCAGGGTGTGCGGAAAGCTTTGCTTCCCCTGTTGCCGCCGGCAACCCTGGCCTGCTCTCTCAAGCTCCATTCTGCCGCCATTTGTTTGAATTTGTTTACCTTCTATAATTGAAACTTTGTAGCTTGAGTGGAGGCTTAGGCCTGCAACGGCTATGGAAAGCTTGGCTTGCTCTGTTACCTGGGAAACCTTGCTCTCTGTGGCTGTAGCCATCTTGGATTGGGGTTAATTTGCATACTCGCCCTGATTGGCTGGTGGGCGTGGCTTGGCTGGTGGGCGTGGCTTATGTTGCGGAGTGATGGTTAATTTGCATATTACCATTTTATTAGAGAGGATTGGCCATTTATGTGTCTTATAGGTTATAAGTGTTCCACAAAATGTATACATACTAACAGCTGATAACTCACTTAATTTTGAAAATTAACTCTATGTTAATAAACACTGACTTTATAACCATTCGAAGTGTGTATACATTTTTTGAGGACACGCCATATTCAGGTACTTTGCCCATTTTTAAATTGGAATGGTTGATTTTCTGATGTTGAGATTTATGAGTTCTTTATAGATTTTGTATATTAACGCCTTAACTGTTACATCATTGGTGAATGTGTTCTCCCATTCAGTAGGCTGTCTTTCCATTCATTTGGTTGATGGTTTCCTTTGCTTTGAAAAACCTCTTTAGTTCAATGTAGTCCCATTTGTTTATTTTTCTTTTGTTTCCCTTGCCCAAGGTGATATATCAGAAAAAAATATTGGTACAAGAAAAGTCTAAGATTTTACTGACTATGTTTTCTTCCAGGATTTTTATGGTTTCAAATCAAGCATTTAAATGTTTAATCATTTTTTTTGTTTATTCTTGTATGTGGTATAAGCAGGTGGTCTAACTTCATTTTTTGGTATGTCCAATTTTTCCCAACACCATTTATTGAATAGATTATCTTTTCCCCATTGTATGTTCTTGTTTCCTTTATCAAATATTGACCATAAAAGCTTGGGTTTATTTATGGGCTCTCTATTCTGTGCCATTGATCTCTTTGTTTGTTTTCTTCCCCTTACCATGATATTTTGATTATTATGGCATTGTAATATAGTTTAATATCAAGTAATGTGATTATTCCAACTTTATACTTCTTTTTCAAGAATGCTGTGGCTATTTTAGGTCTTTTGTGGTTCCATATAAATTTTTGAAATATTTGTTCTAGTTCTGTGAAATATGCCATTGGTATATTGATAGGAATTGCATTGAGGCAATAGATTGCTTTGGGTAGTAAGAGCATTTTAATGACTCTAATTCTTACCCATGAACATGGTATATGTTTCAACTTACTTGTATCTGCTTCAATTATTTTTTTCAGTGCCTTATTATTTTCTGATTACAGGTGTTTTACAACCTTGGTCAAACTTATTCCTAGGTATTTTTTGTAACAATTGTGAATGGATTGTTTTTTATATTCCCTTTCTAATATTTCATTACTGGTTTATAAAAATGCAACTGAATTCTGGAGATTATTTTGTATTCTGCTATTTTACTGAATGCATTTATCAGTTCTAGTTATTTTTTGGTGGAATCTTTAGGGTTCTCTATATACAGTATCATGTCATCTGCAAATAATGACATCAATAAATAGATCTTCCAGGCAGAAAATCAACAATAACAACAACAAACTGGTGGCCTTCTTCCTTTTCAATTTGAATGCCTTTTATTTTATTTTTAAAAATAAGTTTTTATTGATTTTAGAGAGAGAGGAAGGGAGAGGGATAGAGAGATAGAAATGTCAATGAGAGAGAAACATCATTGATTGGCTGTTTCCTGCATGCTTCACACTGGGGATTGAGCCCGAAACCTGGGCAAGTATCCTGACCAGTAATTGAACCCAGCGACCTCTTGGTTAGTGGATCGATGCTCAACCACTGAGCAACACTGGCCCAGCAGAATGCCTTTTATTTTTTCTTCTTGTCTGATTGCTATGGCTAGGACTTCAAGTACTATGTTGAATAAGAGTGGTAAAAGCAGACATCTCTGTCTTGTTCTCAATCTTAAGGGAAACACTTATAGTTTTTGCCCATTAAATATGATATTGGCTGTGGGTTTCTCATCTATGGCATTTATTATGTTGTTGTATTTTCTTTTAATTCCCACTTTGCTCAGAGTTTTTAATGTTAAATGGGTGCTTGATTTTTGTTTATTTATTTACTTATTTAATTATTTTGTAGGTGCTGGATGTTATCAAATGCTTTTTCTGCATCTATCTATATGATCATGTGGTTTTAATCCTTTATTTTGTTTAGGTGATGTATCATGTTTATTGATTTGCAGATATTGTACCAACCTTGAATTACCAGAATAAATTCCACTTGATCATGGTAAATTATGACATTTTTTATGTATTGCTGGGAATCCAGTTTGCTAATATTTTTTTGAGGATTTTAGCATTTATGTTCATCAGGAATATTGGCCTAGTATTTTCTTTCTTTGTAGTATCTTTATCTGGTTTTATAATTAGAATAATGCTGGCATCGTAAAGAGGAGTTTGGAAGTTTTCACTTGAAATTGTTAGAATAGTTTGAGGAGGCTAGGTATTATTTGTTCTTTGAATAATTGGATAAAATTTGCCTGTGGAGCCATCTGGTTCAGGAATTTTGTTTGTTGGAAATTTTTTGATTACTGCTTCAATTTCACTGGTTGTCATCTGTCTGTTCAGATTCTCTGATTTTTCCTGATTCACTTTTGGCAGATTGTATGTTTCTAGGAATTTATTTATTTCACATTGTCAAATTAGTTGGCATAGAGTTGTTTGTAATATTTTCTTACAATCCTTTGTATTTCTTTTTGTGACTTATACTTTTTCATTTTTTATTTTGTTTATTTGGCTCCTTTCTTTTTTTCTTGATGAGTTTAATTAAAGGTTCTTCGATCTTTTGTTTTTCTTTGCAAAGAACCAGCTCTTGGTTCCATTGATCTTTTGTATTTTTTTCTTTTTTAATCCTTGCCCCAGGATATGTCTTTCATTGATTTTAGAGTGAAAGGCAGAGAAAGAGAGAGAGAGACATTGATATAGGAGAGAAACATAGATCAGTTGCCACCTTATGTGTCCAAACTGGGGATCAAATCTGAAACATGGGTATGTGCCCAGAACCATGATAAGAATTGAACCCGCTACCTGTCAATGCACAGGATGACACTGCAACCAACTGAACCATACCTACCATACTCTATTTCATTGATTTCTACTCTGATCTTCATTTTTTCCATCCTTCTACTCACTTTGCTCTTTCTTTGTTGATCTTTACCCAGTTCCTTTAATTGTAAAGTTCGAATGTTTATTTCAGATTTTTCCTGATTCTTCATGTAGGCCTTTTATTCTATGAATTTCCCTCTTAGGATTGCTTGTGTTGTGTCTAGGAGATTTTGAGTTGTTTTCTCATTTTCATTTGTTTCAAGGTATCTTTTGATTTTTTCCCCCCTTGATCTCATTGTTAACCCATTTATTGTTTAGTAACATGTTATCTAGCCTCCGTGTCTTTGTGTGTTTTTTCGCGCGCGCGCGCGTGTGTGTGTGTGTGTGTGTGTGTGTGTGTGTGTGTGTGTGTGATTTTTTTTCTCTTGCAATAGATTTTTAGTTTTATACCATTATGGTCAGAGAAGATGTTTGATATGATTTCTATGTTTCAAAATTTATTAAGACTTGTTTTGTGGCCTAACATGTGGTATATCCTGGAAAATGTTCCATGTGCACTTGAAAATAATGCATATTCTGCTGCTTTGGGGTAAAATGTTCTGAATATATAAATTAAATCCATCTGATCTACTGTGTCATTTAAGGCCACCAGTTTGTTGTTGTTATTGTTGATTTTCTGCCTGGAATATCTATTTATTGATGTCAATGTGGTCTTAAAATCCCCTACTATGACTCTATTATTGTAAATCTCTCCCTTTATTCCCATCAAGATTTGCTTTCCATATTTAGGAGCTCTTAAGTTTGATGCATAAATGTTTACAAATGTTATAGTATCTTGTTGGGTTTCTCCTTTTATCATTATGTGCTGTCCTTCTTTGTCTTTTACTATAGGCTTTGTTTTAAAGTCTATTTTGTCAAATATAAGTATTGCTCCCCAGGTTTTGTTCCTTTCTATTTGCATGAAATATCTTTCTCCATGCCTTTAATTTTAGTCTGTGTGCATCTTTCATTATTAGGTAGGTTTCTTGTTGACAGCATATATATGGGTCTAACTTTTTATCTATTCAGCTATGTTTTATCTTTTGATTGGAACACTTAAGACATTTACTTTTAAAGTGATTATTGATAGGTACGTATTCACTGCCATTTTATTCTTTTAACTATGTTCCTCTGTCTCTTCCTCCTCCTTCCCCTCTTTCTCTTCCTTCTCCTCCTTTTCTTCTTTTTCTTCTTCATCTTCGTCTCCGTCTCCACCTCCCTCTTCTAGCAGGCCCTTTAACATTTTTTTTTAACACTGGCTTCGTGGTTAAAACAACTCCTTTAGCTTTTTTCTTGTCTTGGAACCTCTTTATTTCTCCTTCAATTTTATATGATAGCCTCACTGGGTAAAGTAGTCTTGTTTGTATCCCTGCTTTTCATCACTTTGAATATTTCATTCTAATCCCTTCTGGCCTGAAATTTTTCTGTTGAGAATCACCTTATGGGAGCTCCCTTGTAGGTAACTAACTATTTTCCTCTTGCATCTTTTAAGATTCTTTTTGTCTTTGCCATTTTAATTATGATGTGTCTTGGCATGGACCTCTTTGGGTTTATCTTGGTTGGCACTCTCTGTGCTTCCTGTATTTGTGTATCTTTTTCCTTCACCAGGTTAGGGAATTTTTTTGGTCATTATTTCTTCAAATAGGTTCCTGATCCCTAGCTCTCTCTCTTTTCCTTCTGGTATTCTTGTGATGCACATGCTGTTATGCCTCATGTTGTACCAAAGGTCCTTTAAATTATCCTCATTCTGTTTAATTACTTTTTCCTTTTGGTACTCTGATTGGGTGTTTTTTTCTATCTTGTCTTCCAAATCTCTGATTTGACTTTCTGCTTCATTTAACCTATTGTGTTTTTTTTTCCCCAGTGTATTCTTGATGTCAGATATTGTATTCTTTATTTCTGATTGGTCTTGTTTTGTTTTCCTTTTTTAAATCCTCACCCTAGGTCATCTTTTTAAAAAATTTTAGAGAAGAAGGGATGGGGAGAGAGAGAGGGAGAGAGAGAAAGAAACATCTATGTGAAAGAGAAACATCGATTGGTTGCCTCCTGTACATGCCCTTCAGGGGATCGAATCTGCAACCTAGGTGTGTGCCCTGACTGGGAATCAAAACCACAACCTTTTGGTATATATGATGATGCTCCAACCAACTGAGCCACCTGGCCGGGGCCCTTTTGTTACGTTTTTTATGTTCTTTTTGATGTTGTTTTAGTTCTCACTAAGGTCCTTAAGCATCCTTGTATATATTACTTTGAACTCTATGTCTGATGCATTGGTTGCCTCCATTTTATTTAGCTCTTTTTCTGGAAAGTTGTCCTGTTCTTTTATTTGGGCCTGTCTTTGTGCCTTCCCATGTTTGATGCTTCTTTGTGTTTTTCTCTGTGTTTTAGATAGATCTCCTATGACTCCCAGTCTTTGTGGTTTGGTCTTACGTACTAGGTGTCTTGTGGGATCCAGTGGTGCAGTCTCCTTGATCACATTAACTGGGTGCTCTAGGAATGTTCCTTGTGTGTGTTATGTGGACCCTCCTGTTGTAATTGAGTATTGATTGCTATTGGCCCATTCATGCATGATATCAACCCTTAGGCTAGCTGACTGTGAATCTCAACCCTGACCACAATGTAAGAGCTGTTGTGAAGGTCTTACCACACAAAGCTGAATTCACCTTGGCACAATTTGGTGTCTGCCTAGATCTCCCCTTGGATATGCTGCTTGTGAAGATAATTGGATCCTGTCCTGATGTTGTCTGAAGCTGGCCACTGGGTGTGTTATTTCTGGGGCTCTTGGGAGAGACTCTGGTGTAGGCCAATTTCAAACACTGTCTGTACCTGATCCTGGGCAACCTGTTTGGAGCTATCTCGATGTGGCTTCTTCTGTAAATCTTTGGTTATAAGACTTTTCTTCAGTTGGTTACTCAGCAAGATTGTTCTTTAAATTAATTGTAATTCCTATTTGGTCCTGGGAGGAGGTTAGTGTAGATGGTATGATATCAATTATATATAATTTGCACTATAAAGGACTTGGAAACATATGAACATGTTACCAACAGCTGTCTTTAGATACCACACAGTCCTTTTTTTAAAATTTCTTTATTTGTTATGGTATCACATAATTGTCCTCAACCCCCTATTCCCATCCCGAATCCCTCCCCACGTATGCCCCCACCCCCCTGTTGTCCATGACCAGTGGTTAGGCTTATATGCATGCACACAAGTCCTTCGGTCGCTCTCTCCCCCTTTCCCCCACCCTCCCCTGACTTCCCTCTGAGGTTTGACAGTCTGGTCGATGCTTCCCTGTCGCCGGGTCTGTTTTTGTTCTTTAGCTTATGTTTTTCATCATTTCCCTTAGATGCGTGAGATCATGTGATACAAGAAATACACTTATAAGAACCGAAAATGAGACAAGCCATAATGGTTATTTGCTGGGAGGCAAATGAAGCAGTCTATAGTGAGTTTCTTTCTGGGCCAACAGTTCTTTTGAGTCCCAATTTCAATGTCGAACATTTCCTTATGTGTACATGTCAGCAATGATATTTCAGTTCTGGGTGGTGGACAAATGGTAGTGATGCAGGTCCGACCATCTCTGGTTTGGTCCTGGGCATCCTTCAGCGGTGCACAGCTGCTGTCTGCTAGTATGGCAAGGCGTTGTCAGCGTCTTCCATCTCTGGACTGTTTCTCTTCTGTCTTCATGGCTGGAGCAGTCCTGTCAATTCCTCTCTATTGCAGGAATCCACATGGTCTTGGAGTCATTTTCTGAAAATACACAAACATATTCTCGACCAAAAGTTAATAAAGGAATATTTTCTATAAATTTGACTTGGGGTCCTTTTTCTTTTTTTCCCCAAATGCTTTTCCTCTGGCTTGTTTTGACACAATGTGTGTTTTTCATGGGTTTCTTGCTGTTAGCATTTACTATGTCTTAATAAGTCTTGAAGTTAAGTTTGTGGCTACTCTCCACGAGATTAAGCAAAATAGCCTGGCTGCTGTGGCTTAATGGTTGAGCATCAACCTATGAACTAGGAGGTCATGGTTTGATTCCCAGTCAGGGCACATGCCTGGGTTACCAGCTCAATCCCCAGTAGGGGGTGTGCAGGAGGCAACTGATCAATGATTCTCTCTCATCATTGATGTTTCTATCTCTCTCTCTCCCACTTCCTCCCTATCTGTAAACAATAAAAAAGATATTAAGCAAAATATATAAAAAAGAAAGCAAGCTTTTAATTAATTTATTATAAATGCCTTCCTCTTCCTAAAATGAATAATGGTTTAATTTTAGTATTTTTAGCTTGGCTAAATGAAATATCATAATTTTCAGGAAGTCATTAACATTTACTGAGACACTATTCTAATACATGCATAATTTGGGGCATAATCCTTAGGAATATTTGAACCTCGAATTCGGTAACCTCTCCTGAATCTCTTAGTAAGACTAAGGCATCCAGGATCACTGCACTTGCTTTGTACTATTCAACTCCAGGGGGTGCCATTCACATTGGCATAGTTAGGACAACAGTGTGGTGATTGAGGTGGGGCAAGGGTGTGGGATGAGGTGAAAGAGTAAGTAAATAAACAAACAAACAAACAAACAAACTTAAACTATAAAGAAAGATTAGAAGAAAGAGATGAAAGATGAAGAAAGATATATGAGAGATATATGTGTTTCAAATGGTAGCTCATCACATGTCTGGTATCCTTTAGATAGGCTAGAAGAGTTGGTTTCAAATATTTATTGTAAATGCATCAATAAAGTAAAGCAGTTAAAAGTGGAGATTCTCACCCTAGCCGGTTTGGCTCGGTGGATGGAGCGTCCGCCTGCGGACTCAAGGGTCCCGGGTTCGATTCCGGTCAAGGGCATGTACCTTGGTTGCGTGCACATCCCCAGTAGGGGGTGTGCAGGAGGCAGCTAGTTGATGTTTCTCTCTCATTGATGTTTCTAACTCTCTCTCCCTCTCCCTTCCTCTCTGTAAAAAATCAATAAAATATATATTAAAAAAAAAGTGGAGATTCTCTGCCTAAAGATCACCAGAGCTCATTCCATTCACATCTGTGCTTCTCCTACTCACAGTCCCCAAAGTTAAAATCTAGCATATTAGGCTATTATGTTTCATCTTGAAGTTTGGACTTTTAGAAGTTATGTGGTAAAAAAAAAATACTGTGCTATGTGCCAAAGTGGAAAATATATATGTTTATAATTCTTTAAGCTTTATTTTTCCATTAAAGCAATTAACAATTGTCTTCTATTATTGCATCTCCAGTTGATTTTGACCATTGGGAAACCTGAGGGTAAATAGATTTCTTTATAGACATTATACATATTTGAGGTTGCCTACATCTATGTAGTTAAAATTAATGTAATGAATAAAGTGCAATTTTACACATATGCGAGTGCCCGACGTTGGGCTGCCAGTTGCGAGTGTCCCCCCCACGTCCTGCGTGGTTCAGGGTTCAGGTTCAGGGTTCGGGCTCTGGAGGAGGCCTCACACAAATGAAAGAGACTAGACAAGGTATATAAAGTGAAGCTGCTTTGGAAATAATGTTCTATTTGAGTGACAAATATTGAAAAGTACTGTAAGCTTTAATATTAGAGGAAGTTTTTTTTCTTGTTTTTTTTTTTTTCTTTCCAAATATTGACTTGACAATTACCAGCCTGTTGCATGGAGCTGGATTTCTTGTGATTTGGGACGGGCTGTGGTAGTGGGTGGTATACAATTTCCCAACTTTGATATGTGATTTTATGTAATAAGTGCCTTATAATCAAGCATATTAAAAAGTCATTGTTTTTCTTTTCTGTTGATTATAAGTGAAACTGTCAGAACTGAAGCACTCCTGCTTTTTGTGATTGTACTAAAATAAGGTTTTCCTCATTTCTGCCCATGATGGAAAATACCATAGAGGCTTTCATGCACAATACTTGCCTTACTCAAAGTGGTAGGAAGGTTTCCTGCTTTGCTGCCTGTGAAATCAAGATCATAATAGGTCCTCCTACCATGAATACCAGCTGCTGAGATGATCAGCAAGTAATTCTGTCAGAAATGCACAGGAACTGTTGGTCTACTCAGTGTAAGGGCAAAAATTTCTTTTTATCTTTCTGCCAATAGGCAACAGGAAAGCCTAGGGCATGTTAGTGCATTTTTACACTGGCATAGAGCCCTGAAGTTGGACTCACTGAGTCTTGCATGCATTTAGAACACAAGTTTTGACGGCTTCATTGGAGGAATTCCAGACATACTTATTTATGCTCAGCACATTTCTGAAGTTTTTATTCTTATTATCATGGTACCATGGTCTTTCTTTTTGTTTCTTTTACCTGTGATGTTAGTACTTTTCCAAGGCCAAGTTAAAACAAAAACTACAGATAAGTTCAACTTGTGCTAATACCTTTACATTTATGGAACTACTTTACTTAAATCCTGAAAGAGGTGTTGCAACTCAGGATATGTCTCTACAGGTCTGGGAGAACAGAAGGCTGCAGTGCTGTCAGTAGCCAGCCCTTAAAAATCTCATTGTGCCATGGCTGGTGTGGCTCAGTTGGTTGGAGCTTTGTCCTGCGCACCAAAGGGTCTCAGGTTTTATTCCTGGTCAGGGCACATACTCAGGTTGTGGGTTTAATCCATGATCGGGACACATACGGGAGGCAACCAATCTATGTTTTTTCTCTCACATCCATGTTTCTCTCTCCCTCTCCCCTCCTCTCTCTCTAAAATCAAAACATGTCCTCTGGTGTGGATTTTTTAAAAAATCTCATTGCCACAAAATCAAGATTTATCTTCTCAATTTTCTTTTCTCAGTTCAGCCATAGTTTTGGTTAGCTCATTTATGTGAAAGTCAATCACTTTAAATGATATTGAAAGTTTTTATAATATTAAGAAATAAGTTAAAACAAAAAAATCCAATGATTTTATTATGTTATACATGTGTATCATCCCATCATTCTGGACCACTAATTTTTAGTTGGGAAGTTTTGGATACTTTCTTCCAGAGTTAGTTGCTGAAGGAACATGACATTGGAGGTAAAAGACAAAAATGTAAGTTCAATTAGTAGTTTACTATATAATCCTAAATCAAGTAATTTAAGCTCTCTGAACCTCAATTTCTATATCTGAAAATATAGAAAAGTATACCTGCATACATCACAGCATTATTACTAAGAAGACCAAATATGTTATATGTTATAGCATTTGTAAGTTGTAAAGAGCTATACAAATGTTGGTTATCAGTTTTGTTTTGCCACCATTTCACACCCTCCCAGCTTAAATAAATCTATCCCATGCATATTATCCCTTAGTGGCATGTTATATATGACTAGAGGCCTGGTGCATGAAATTCATGCACAGGGGGCGGGGTGTCCCTCAGCCCAGCCTGCACCCTCTCCAATCTGGCATCCCTCTCACAACCCAGGACTGCTGGCTCCCAACTGCTCACCTGTCTGCCTTCCTGATTGCCTCTAACCACTTCTGCCTGCCAGCCTGATCACCCCCTAACCACTCCCCTGCCAGCCTGATTGATGCCTAACTGCTCCCCTGCCAGCCTGGTCACCCCTAACTGCCCTCCCCTGCCAGCCTGGTCCCCCCCAACTGCCCTCCCCTGCAGGCCTGGTCCCCCCCGACTGCTCTCCCCTGCAGGCCTGGGTCCCCCCCAACTGCTCTCCCATGCAGGCCTGGGTCCCCCCCCAGCTGCCATTCCCTGCAAGCCTGGTTGCCCCCAACTTCCTTCCTCTGCTGGCCTGGTCACCCCTATCTGCCCTCTCTTGCAGGCCTGGTCCCCACCAACTGCTCTCCCCTGTAGGCCTGGGTCACCCCCAACTTCCCTCCTCTGCCGGCCTGGTCCCTCCCAACTGCCCTCCCCTGTTGGCCATCTTGTGGTGACCATCTTGTGTCCACATGGGGGCAGCCATCTTTGACCACATGGGGGCAGCCATCTTGTGTGTTGGAGTGATGGTCAATTTGCACATTACTCTTTTATTAGATAGGATAGTATCACTTGAGAATGTATGTTTCATTTTATTGCTGATCACCAGATTTTCTTACCAAGGTTTCATATTGAAAATAAATAATAATCGTTACAGCAGAAAGAATCCTACCTAATAAAAGGGTAATATGCAAATTGGCCGCACCTTTGCCATGCCTAAGCCACGCCCACCAGACAATCAGGGCGAGTATGCAAATAAACCCAACCAAGATGGCTACAGCCACAGAGAGCAAGGTTTCCCAGGCAACGGAGGAAACCAAGCTTTCCACCTGCCCTTGCTAGGCCTAAGCCTCAAGTCAAGCTACAAAGTTTCAATTATAGAAGGTAAACAAATCTTAACAGAAATGGCAGCAGCCATGGAGCTGGAGAGAGCAGGCCAGGGTTGCCCCCGGCAACAGAGAAAGCAAAGCTTTCCGCACACCCTGGCCAGGCCCAGGCCTCCACTTAAGGCTACAAAGTTTCAATTATAGAAGGTGAATTAACCCCAACAGAAATGGCTGCCAGCCACGGAGCGAGCAGGAGGCTTGGCTCCGCTCCAGGCTACAAAGTTTCAATTGTAGAAAATAAATAAATTCCAGATACCAGGGCCTCCTCTTGGGTCACCAGAGGGCATGGCTGGCCTGCAAACCAACACAGGCCCCTTGCTCAGGCAGCCCCACGCCCCAAGGGAACCCCTATCCTGATCCGGGACACCCTTCAAGGCAAACCAGCTGGCCCCCACCCCTGCACCAGGCCTCTATCCTATCTAATAAAAGAGTAATATGCAGATTGACCATCACTCCAACACACAAGATGGCTGCCCCCATGTGGTCAAAGATCCTGTCCCCATGTGGACACAGATGGCCACCACAAGATGGCCAGCAGGGGAGGGCAGTTGGGAGGCACCAGGCCTGCAAGGGAGGGCAGTTGAGAGGGACCCAGGCCTGCAAGGGAGGGAAGTTGGAGGCACTCAACCCTGCAGGGGAGGGCAGTTAGGTGTGACCAGGCTGGCAGAGGAGGCAAGTTGGGGGCAAACAGGCTGGCAGGGGAGCAGTTAGGCATCAATCAGGCTGGCAGCAGAGTGGCTAGGGGGTGATTAGGCTGGCAGGCAGAAGCGGTTAGGGGCAATCAGGAAGGCAGGCAGGCGAGCAGTTGGGAGCCAGCAGTCCTGGATTGTGAGAGGGATATCTGACTGCCCAGTGGGATTGGGCCTAAACGGGCAGTCGGACATCCCTTGAGGGGTCCCAGATTGGAGAGGGTACAGGCTGGGCTGAGGGACACCCCCCTCTCTGTGCACGAATTTTGTGCAACGGGCCTCTAGTTTATTTATAAACACCACTCATCTCCCCCTATTCCCAAAGTAAAATAACTTATTTCAGTTTGAACAGATAAAAATCAATATTTCTTCTGATGCTTAGATTATAGCTTTTAAGAAACAATTTTAAGTAATTCACTGGATTAGTCTCATTTTAAGATGCTTTTAATCTGTCAATGCTTGAGTTCCCATTGTTGAATTTTCTTTGTAAGGGACATAAGCAGGTTAAATCTCTTACTGCAGAAGTGTCTTAAACCTTGCTACTATGGGCTGACTTTATGAGGTCATCATCATTGGAGGTTTTAACTAGGTGGGCTGAATGGTAGAAATGTTTTAGGAGGCTATCATAAGCATATAGAGTTGAATACTGGAAGCTTCTAATTTTGCTATTCTGTGATCCTTACTTGTGTTCATTTTCAAAGTTAGATCATGAACATGATCTCTGAATGCATAATAATCTGGCCACTCAATATATCAATATATATATATATATATATATATATATATATATATATATATATATATAGAGAGAGAGAGAGAGAGAGAGAGAGAGAGAGAGAGAGAGAGGACATGGACGGTTGTCTGACCTGCCTGCTGGTCGAACTCCTGGTCGAGGGGACAATTTGCATATTAGCCTTTTATTATATAGGATATACACTGAGTGGCCAGATTATTATGTGTTCTGAGATCATAATAATCTGGCCACTCAGTGTATACTAGTACTTATTTTCTTCAAACATTACTTGTTCCATCTAAAAGCTTTGGAAATTTTTTGTTAGGGGAAAAATTATAAGAATAGCATGTGAAAAAGTACATTTTGTGTGTGTTACCAGTTTTTCTTCTTTTTATATTGTAAATTAAAAATTTTTGTGACATTGGCCAATAAAATTATATAGGTTTCAAGCGTACATTTCTATGATACATGATCTGTATATTGCATTGTGTGCCCACTACCCAAAGACAAATAATCTTCTGTCACCATATATCTGGCCCCCTTCACCTTTACTATCTTCAATCCCCCCTAATTACCATTTTTCCAAGCATTGTTTTCTCTTCTGAATGCTCATAATATTTTATTTACGTTCATCTTAAGTTATTTATTTTATTCTGTCTAATAAATAGTAATTTTTTTATTTCTCTATTAGGTAATAAATCTTCTGAGGAGATGAGATGTCTAATAATCTTCATACTTCCCATATTAATTTGTAGAGTCAGGCTCAATAAAAATTTGTTATATTGAATTTATGGTTACTGGCCTAATATTGGGGGGAATGTTTTCTGACATACGTAGCTTACACTTGGTTTCTTTCATATCTGTCAATCACAGAGTCTACCCTTAACAAATGTCATTCTGATTTAGGATAATTTTCTAATGTAATAATTTCATTTACACAAATTTCATTAACAGCACCTAGTGAAACCTCCCCATTTCACATATTTTCAATGGTATCCAAAAGTATTTAAAAATAAAAAATAAAAAACTTTACCCAAATAGGCATAGTTTTCCCATCCTAAATGTAAAATCACTAGGGCTATTCTGAGTAATTTATCTGTGATTTTTAAAGTTAAAATACTTCTGGTAATGAAGTATTTGGTAATTTGTCTAGATTAGATGTCAGAATAGCTTCATTATCTGAAAACTGATGTCTTTAAATCTTTAAGCTCAATTTGATCAACATTAGTTTATGAGCATCCTTAAAGTCTGGCATACTTCTGCCTGGTAACCTTTCTTAGGCTTCTCACATCTTTTCTCCATCCTACTTCCATCCCTATTGGGGGAAAAAATGAAGATATTTAAAAGTAAATGAGTGTATCTTTATTCTTCAGTTATCTTAAAAATTATAATGTTTTTAAGCAAGGAAAACAATTGACTATGTTAGTATTGGTGAATTACATGTCACAGTCATATTTTAGTGAGTCTCATATTTTTAGTTCTAGGTTTATAGAAGGTGGCAGGTGTTGCCTTGGTTAAAAGCCTTCAAACTTATTAATGTGTTAATCTATAATTTGATTTTTTTAAGAAATACCTTTTTATGATAGTGAGGATAATATGTTCCTTTTCATAGAAAATCTGGCAAAATACCTTGGCTCAGAATTGAAAGTACAGGGGAATCAGTTTGAAATATTGGAAAAGTCAAGATACTGATTCTAATTTTGGCTCTGTCATTGAATAGCTCTCCATTTCTTCATGATTAAAATGAGGGGTGTGGATTAGGTAATTTTATGACTTCTTTCAACTCTGCTAACACTCTTTTATTTATAACATTTATTAGGAAGAAGTATCAAGATTTGTTTATGAATTGCTAGAGAATATCAAATAAAGGGATATAATAAAAGTTACATAAAATGTTTAGCTCTAGACTGTTAAATAATGATGAATCCATCTCAACCCTTCCCCACCAACTCCCAATGGAGGTTTGGGGTCAAAAATAGCCAGGTCAAAGATGACTTCTGTTTTGAAATCTCAAATTTAAATTAATATATTTTAGAGTTTATTAGAATCATGGGAGTAGCCATTGCATGATATTGTGGCACAGTTTTATATTGTGTGTATATGGTTTTAAAAGTACAACTAATAGTAAAAATCATCAGTTTCTCTCATCCCTTTTGACTTCCTCCATCTGTTCCTTAAGAACAAAAATTTGTAAATAATTTTTGCTTTATTAACATATTACCTACTTACTTTGTGTTGTGACAAATGAGGTGCTCTTTCTGCTATCACTCGTATCTCTCTTCTGCCATCTTTTCCCAATATGTCACGCTGTTTTCAATTAAATCAATAAGCAATGTCTACATTATTTGGAATATGTAGGTATTATGAATATAATATGTTGCTTATTTCAGAGCCAGGTAAAAGTTTATGATAATAGTTCTTTTATGTGTGGCTCTTTTCAAAAAATCTCTAATTCTATTTCTTACATTCTTAAATGCATTTGTTATACTCTGTGTGTGTGTGTGTGTGTGTGTGTGTGTGTGTGTGTGTTTCTTTTTTTCTAAAGCTCCAAATATCTAGTTCTCTCACTTTTTTCCTGGGAGAATACTCTGGGGACACCATTATAAGTGGTCTCTTTTATATTTTCTGATTTTGTTGATGATATATATAAAAATATAATTTATTTTAATATACAGAATTTATGCTCAGCAACTTTGATAAACTTTACTAATTCTAATTACTGTGCATATTCTCTTTTATTTTCTGACTATGCAATCATATTATCTGTGAATGATATTTTTGTTTCTTCCTTTTCAAATCTTTTCTTTCAACAATGGCTAGGGCCTAGGTTAAATCCGACTTTGTCAGATTTTATTTAGGACTTTTGTATCTATGTTAACTGGTAATATTGACCTCTGATATTCCTTTCACACTCAGTACTGTCTAGATTTGTGTTTTGCTTCTTTTATTCCTCCTCTTCTGTTTTCTGGAAGAACTTGGTTAGATTTAAATGACTTGTTCTAGCTTAATTGGATTGTGGTCAGAGAACATGTTCTGTATGAATTCTATTCTTTGAGATTTGCTTAGACTAACCTTAAATGCCATTGTATGGTCAGTTTTTATAAATATTCAAGGTGTGCCTGATAGTAATGTGTGCTCTTAATTTGATTAGTACATTGTTTTGCATATGTTTACTAGAAATTTATAATGATCTTCAAATCTTTCTACATCTTTTTTAGAAAATTAAATCTTTATTGTTAAAAATATTACATATGTCCATTTCCCCCCCATAGACCCCTTTTTGCCAGCCCCTCTGACCCCAGCCCTTCACCACCCTATTATCTGTACCCATGGGTTATGCATATATGCATACAAGTTCTTTGGTTGATCTCTTCCCACCCTCCCCCATCTTCCCTCTGAGATTCTGCAGTCTATTCTATGCTTCTGTGTCTCTGGACCTATTTTGTTCATCAGTTTATTTTGTTTATTAGATTTCACATATGAGTGAGAGGTTAATTTATGTGTTCTACTAATAATCAGAAATCTGTTTAAATATTAAAATTATGATCATGGATTTGTCTCTTTCTCCTTGTAGATCTGGTACTTTTAACTATTTTAGGATTTTTTTTTTAGTGTATACAAATCTACCAAACCTTTTATCATTCTGAAGTGACCCTCTATTACCTTTCATAATGCTTTTTGCCTTAAAGTCTATTTTGTATGAAATTAACATAGCTATACCAATTTTCTTCATTTATTATTGGTATGATAGAAGTTTTTCATATTTTATTTGAATCTTTCCATGTAACCGTATGTTTTAGATGTCTCTAATTTATAGTGTACATATTTCAATTTGCCTTCTTTTTGCAGTCTGAGGATATTTGTTTTTTAAGTTTATTTTATCAATGTATTTGTCTACCTAACTATGTAGTAACAATCCTATCTAATAAAGGAGTAATATGCAAATTGACTGTCACTCCAAGACACAAGATGGCCACCCCCATGTGGTCAAAGATGGCTGCCCCCATGTGGACACAAAATGGCCACCACAAGATGGCCTGCAGGGGAGGGCAGTTGTGGGCAGTTAGGGGTGACCAGGCCAGCAGAGGAGGGCAGTTGGAGGTGACCAGGCCAGCAGAAGAGGGCAGTTGAGGGAGACCAGGCCAGCAAGGGAGGGCAGTTGGGAGGACCAGGACTGCACGGGAGGGCAGTTGGGGGTGGCAGGCCTGCACGGGAAAGCAATTGGGGGGGGACCAGGCCTGTAGTGGAGGGCAGTTGGGGGGGCCAGGCCTGCAGTGGAGGACAATTGGGGGGGGACCCAGGCCTCCAGGGGAGGGCAGTTGGGGGGGCCAGGCCTGCAGGGGAGGGCAGTTGGGGGGAACCAGGCCTGCAAGGGAGGGCAGTTGTAGGTGATTAGGCCAGCAGGGAGGGCAGTTAGTGGTGACTGGGCCAGCAGAGGAGGGCAGTTGGGGGAGACCAGGCCAGCAGGGGAGGACAGTTGGGGGGGGGGAAGCAGGCCTGTAGGGGAAAACAGTTAGGGGGTGGGACCCAGGCTTGCAGGGGAGGGCAGTTGTGGGCAATCAGGCCAGCAAGGAGGGCAGTTAGGGGTGACCAGGCCAGCAGGGGAGGGCAGTTGGAGGGGGACCAGGCCTGCAGGGGAGGGCAGTTGGGGGGCAAACCAGGCCTGCAGGGGAGGACAGTTGGGGTGGGACCCAGGCCTGCAGGGGAGGGCAGTTGGGGGGACCAGGCCTTTAGGGGAGGGCAGACATGCAGGGGAGAGCATTTAGGGGTGACCAGGCCAGAAGGGAAGGGCAGTTGGGGGTGACCAGGCTTGCAGGGGAGGACAGTTAGGGGCAACCAGAGTGGCAGGGGAGGGCACTTAGGGGTGACCAGGCCGCCAGGGGAGGGCAGTTAGGGGCAATTGGGCCAGCCAGGGAGCAGTTAGGTGTTGATCAGGCTGGCAGGGGAGTGGTTAGGGGGTGATCAGGCTGGCAGGCAGAAGTGGTTAGGGGCAATCAGGCAGAGGCAGGCAAGCAGTTGGGAGGCAGCAGTCCTGGATTGTGAGAGGGATGTCCAACTGCCCGTTTAGGCCTAATGGATTGGGCCTAAATGTGCGGTCAGACATCCCTCAACTGGTCCCAGATTGGAAAGGGTGCAGACTTGGCTGAGCGACACTCCCCTCCCCCCCCCCCCCCCGTGCACGAATTTCATGCACTGGGCCTCTAGTCTCAAATAAATTGAAAGATATAATGAATACCAGTGTATCTTCCCTCTAGATTCAACAGTTGTTAGCATTTTGACACATTTGTTTTATATTTTTATGTCTCTAACTCCCCAGTGTCTGTGTGTGTCCATGTGTTCAATGATTCTGTAAGTATATTGTAAGTATTTATGTGTGTGTACTCTTTTTTGCTATGCTATTTAGAAGTAATTTTCAGATATCATCACACATTACATACCTAAATACCTCAGCATGCATCATGCCTCATCAAAAAGAACACTATACTGTGTAAATATATTATTACTCTACTTAAAAACTAACAATGACTTTAATTAAAATATAATCCAATATACAAGTCATATTCAGATGTTCTTAATAGTCCCAAAAAGTCTTTAATAGCTATTCAGGTACTACATTTGTTTATTTTCTTAAATTTTTAAAACTCTGAAATGTGTTAGAAGAAAATTTTATGTGGTTCTCTTATCTTTTGACATCTTGAGAGAAGAATAACTGTCTCTTCGTTCTGGACTATTTTTTCAGGGATATTTGTATAGGGAACAAATTGGGAAACAGAGATAGTATCTCCTTTTGGAGGAAAAGGCAGGTGTGTTTACTGTTCAGTATAATAAAGATAAAGTATCAGAGCAAAGGTCAAGCAAGCTTACTGTCCATTATACAATATGTGGATTCACCAAAACACTCAGTTTCTCTCCTGTAACAATACTGTGTATATGAAGGCATTACTTTGTCCTCTTCTTGTCACCCTGTGGGAACTGGAGCCCAAGGAAGCCTGGGCTATTGATGTAATAAATTGTCTGTCATCTCTGATTTAAGTCTTGTTTTTTTTTGCCAGCATCCATAAACTATGACAGGGTAACTTGTTAGGTTCCAAGTAGAGGACAATTTCAGGCATTTCATAATTCTCGACAGAGTAGTACTCCCGAATTTTATTTCATGACACTTTTTACAGATTCATTGAGATATAATTAACATAAACTTCACCCACTTAAAGCTCACAATTCAGTCATTTTTAAAATGTACAGAGTTGTGCCACCACCACCAAAATCAAGTTTTGAACATTTTTATTACCCCCAAAGGGAACACACATCCCTTAGCTGTCATTTCACATGCCTTCCTCCCTAATTCCCCAGCCCTAGGCAAACACCAATCTAGTTTCAGCCAAGTTTGTCTATTCTGGAGATTTCAGATAAAATAATGCAGCATGTAGAATTTGTGTCTGGCTTTTTTCACTTACCATAACGTTTTCAAGGTGTAGTCATATGGAAATGTGAATCAGTATTTTATTTCTCTTTATTGCTGATAATATTCTATTGTATGCATGTACTTCATTTTGCTTTTGAATCCATCAGTTGATGTATACATTTTAGTCTATTCTGGATAATACTATGAACATTCATGTACATATTTTATGTAGATATATGTATCTATTTGGATTAGGAATGTATATCTGTGTGGAATTGCTGGGTCATAAGTTTGCTTGAGACATTATTGAATAGTTTTTAAACATTTGCACCATTTTTCACACCCACTAACAATGTATGAAGTTTCCAATTTCTTTGGAATCCTTGCTAACACTTGCTATTGTCTGTTTTAGAGTTATTGCTATCCTACTGTATGTGAAGTGGAATGTCACTGTAGTTTTGATCTACATTTTGCTGATTATTAAAGACATTGAACACGTTTTTGTGTGCTTAATGGACATTTGAATATCTTTTTCTGAGAAATTCCTATTCATATCATTTGCCTATTTTTTAAAAATTTCTTTTATTGTTTAAAGTATTACATATAGTATTACATATGTCTCCTTTTCCCTCCGTTGACCTCTTCCCGGCCACCCCCACCCCCCAGCACATGCCCTCAAACGCCTAGTGTCTGTGTCCATTGGTTATGCTTATATGCATACCTACAAATCCTTTGGCTGATCTCTTTACCACCCCCGCCCCCACCTGCCTTCCCTTTAAGTTTGACGGTCTGTTCGATGCTTCTCTGTCTCTGGATATATTTTTGTTCATCAGTTTATGTTGTTCATTATATTCCACAAATGAGTGAGACCATGTGATACTTATCTTTCTCTGACTGGCTTATTTCACTTAGCATAATGCTCTCCGTGTCCATCCATGTTGTTGTGAATGGTAAGAGTTATTTTTCTTTTACAGCAGCAGAGTATTCCATTGTGTAGATGTACCACAGTTTTTTAATACACTCATCTGATGATGGAAACTTAGGATGTTTCCAAAGCTTAGATATTGTAAATTGTGCTGCTATGAACATAGGGGTACATATGTCCTTTCTGATTGGTGTTTCTGATTTCTCGGGATATATTCCTAGAAGTGAGATTACTGGGTCAATTGGCAGTTCTATTTTTAAGTTTCTGAGGAAAATCCATACTGTTTTTCATAGTGGCTGCATCCCCACCAGCAGTGCAAGAGAGTTCCTTTTTCTCCACATCCTCGCCAGCATTTGTCATTTGTTGATTTGTTGATGATAGCCATTCTGACAGATGTGAGATGGTATCTCATTGTCATTTTGATTTGCATCTCTCAGATGATCAGTGACTTTGAAAATGTTTTCATGTGTCTCTTGGCCTTCTGTATGTTTACTTTCAAAAAAGTGTCTAAGTCCTTTGCCCATATTTTGATTGGATTTTTTACCTTCCTTTTGTTAAGATGTATGAGTTCCCTATAAATTTGGGATATTAGCTCTTTATCAGATAAAACATTGGCAAATATGTTATCCCATGCAGTGGGCTTTCTTGTTGTTTTGTTGGTGGTTTCTTTTGCTGTGCAGAAGCTTTTTATTTTGATGTAGTTCCATTTGTTTATTTTCTCCTTAGTTTCCATTGCCATAGAAGATGTATCGGAAAAGATATTGCTACAACATATGTCTGATATTATGCAGTCTATGGCTTCTTCTAAGATTTTTATGGTTTTATGTCTTATGTTTAAGTCCTTTATCTGTTTTGAGTTTATTTTTGTGTATGGGGTAAGTTGGTCTCGGTTCATTTTTTTTTTTTTTTGCATGCATGTTTCCAATTTTCCAACACCATTTATTGAAGAGAGTGTCTTGACAACATTGTATGGTCTTGCCTCCTTTGTCAAATATTAATTGAGCATAATGGCTTCGGTTGATTTCTGGCTTCTCTGTTCTGTTCCACTGCTCTATATGTATGTTCTTATACCAGTACCAGGCAGTTTTGAGAACAGTGGCTTTGTAATATAGCTTGATATCTGGTATTGTGCTCCCTCCAATTTTGTTCTTTATCAAGATTGCTGCAGCTATTCGGGGTCTTTTTTTTATTCCAGATGAAATTTTGGAGAGTTTGTTCTAGGTTTGTGAAATATGCCGTTGGTATTTTAATAGGGATTACATTAAATCTGTGGCATGATTTGGGTAGTATGGCCATTTTAATGATGTTGATTCTACAAATCCATGAACGTGGTATGTTCTTCCATTTGTTTATGTCCTCTATCTCTTTTTTCAATGTCCTGTAGTTTTCTGAGTACAGGTCTTTTACCTCCTTAGTTAAGTTTATTTCTAGGTTTCTTAATATTTTTGGTGGAATAATAAATGGTATTGGTTGTGTTTTTGTTGTTTGTTTGTTTGTTTCTCTTTCAGTGATTTTATTATTGGTGTACAAAAAACCCCATAGATTTATGGGTGTTAATTTTGTATCCTGCTATATTGTTGAATTCATTTATTAAATATAGTAGTTTTTATGGAGTCTTTAGGGTTTTCTATGTGCAATATCATGTCATATGCAAATACTGACAGTTTTACTTCTTTTCGAATTTGGATGCCTTTTATTCCTTCTTCTTGTCTGATCACTATGGCTAGCACTTCCAGTATTATGTGGAACAGGAATTGTGAGAGTGGACATCCCTGTCTTGTTCCTGTTCTTAGGGGAAATAGTTTGAGTTTTTGCCCATTGAGTATGATGTTGGCTGTAGGTTTGTCATATAAGACTTTTATTATGTTGAGGTATGATATCTCTATTCCCACTTTACTGAGAGTTTTTATCAAGAAACGGTGTTGGATTTTGTCAAATGCATTTTCTGCATCAATTGACATGATTATGTGATTTTTGTGTCTCAATTTGTTTATATGATGCATCATATTTATTGATTTGTGGATAATGTACCAGCCTTGCATCCCCGAATAAATCCCACTTGGTCATGATGTATGATCTTTCTAATGTAATGCTGGGTCCCATTTGCTAGAATTTTGTTGAGGATTTTAACATCTTTGTTCATCAGAGATATTGTCCTGTAATTCTCTTTCTTTGTAGTATATTTATCTGGTTTGGGGATTAGGGTAATGCTGGCTTCATAGAAAAAGCTTGGTGGTGTTCTTTCCTCTTGAATTTTTTGCAATAGTCTGAGGAAGATAGGTTTTATTTCTTCTTTGAATGTTTGGTAAAACTCCCCCGTGAAGCCATCTGGCCCAGGACTTTTGTTTGCTGGAAGTTTTTTATTATTATTACTGCTTCAATTTCCTCCATAGTTATCTGCCTATTCAGATTTTTTTTATTCTTCCTGATTGAGTTTTGGAAGATCATATTTTTCTAAGAATATGTCCATTTCTTCTAGGTTGACCAGTTTGTTGGAATAGAGTTGTTCATAGTATTTTTAAAAATTCTTTTGTATTTCTGTGGGGTCTCTTGTTATTTTGCTTCTTTCATTTCTGATTTATTTATTTGGGTCCTCTCTCTTTGCTTCTTGGTGAGCCTAGCTAGTGATTCATTAATATTTTTTATCCTTTCAAAGAACCAGCTCTTGGTTTTCTTGACCTTTTGTATTGTTTTTTTGGTCTCTATGTCATTTACTAGTATTTCTGCTCTGATCTTTATTATTTCCTTCCTTCTGCTTACTCTTGGGATTTTCTTGTTGCTCTCTTTCTAATTCTTTCAGTTGTAGAGTTAGATTATTTAATGCCAGTTTTTCTTGTTTTTTTTTTTTGTTTGTTTGTTTGTGTTTTTTTTTTGAGGTAGGCCTGTTATGCTATGAACTTTCCTCTCAGGACTGCTTTTACTATATCCCATAGATTTTGGATTGTTGTGTTTTCATTGTCTTTGTTTCCAGGATGTTTTTTATTTATTCTTTGGTCTCTTTAGCAACTCAATCATTGTTTAATAACATGGTATTTAGCCTCCAAATGTTTGAATTTTTATTGTTTTTATTGTAGTTTATTTCTAATATTATGGCATTGTGATCTGAGAAGATGGTTGATATGAATTCAATATTGTTGAATTTCAAGATGCTTTGCCTGTGACCTAATATGTGATATATATTTGAAAATATCCCATGTGCATTTGAGAAGAATGTATATTCTGTAGCTTTGGGGTGAAATGTTCTGAAGGTGTCGATTATGTCCTTCTGATCTAGTGAGTTGTTTGGGATTGCTGTTTACTGCATTTTTTTTTGTTTGTTTGTTTTTGTCTGGAGGATTTATACAGTGATGTGAATGGGGTATTAAAATCCCCTACTATGATTGTAATGCTGTCTATCTCTCCCTTGGTATCTTCCAGAAGGTTTTTTTTTTATGTATTTGGGTGCTCCTGCATTGGGTTCATATATGTTAACAGAATTATATCCTCTTGCTGTATTGTTCCCTTTAGTATTATGAAGTGGCCTTCCTTATATCGTGTTATGACCTTCACTTTGAGGTCTATTTTGTCAGATATAAGTATTGCTACCATAGATTTTTTTTCATTTTCATTTGCCTGAAAAATAATTTCCATCCCTTCACTTTCAATCTGTGTGAGTCCCTTGTCCTGAAGTATTTTTTTTTTGTAGGCAGTGTATATATGGGTCATGATTTCTTATCCATTCAGCCACTTTATGTCTTTTGATTGGAGCATTTAGCCCATTTATATTTAATGTTATTATTGATAGGTACTTGTTTGTAGCCATTTTCATTCTTTATGCCTGTGTTCCTTCTTCCCTCTTTATTTTTTCTTTTTACTACAGTCTCTTTAGCATTTCTTGCATTGCTGGCTTGGTAGTGATAAACTCCCTTAACCATTTATTGTCTGCAAAGCTCCTGATTTCCCCTTCAATTTTGAATGATAGCCTTGTTGGATAGAGTATTCTTGGATTCAGTCCCTTGCTTTCCATCACTTTTTATACTTCATTCTATTCCTTTATGGCCTGATGTGTTTCTGTTTAGAAATCATTTTATAATCTAATGGGAGATCCTTTGTAGGTAACTCTGCCTCTCTCTTGCAGCCTTTAAGATTCTCTCTTTCTTGTTAATGTTTGCCATTGTAATTACAACGTGTCTTAGTGTGGGTCTTTTTGGTTTCATCTTTTTTGGAACTCTCTGTGCTTGTGTGACTTTTTTCTTTCCAAGTCAGGGAAGTTTTCTGTCATATTTTCTTTAAAAAAAGGTTTTCTAATCCTTGCTTCTCTTCTTGTCCCTCTGGCACCCATATTATACATATGTTACTTCGTTTCATGTTGTCCCAAAGCTCCCTTAGGCTTTCCTCCTGCTTTCTAACTTTTTTTCTCCAATAGCTGTTCAGATTGGGTGTGTTCCTGTACCCTATCTTCCAACTCACTAATTTGGTCCTCCACTTTGTATAATCTGCTGTTGGAACCTTCCATTTTGTTTTTTATTGTAGCTATATGATTTTTAATTCCTCTTGATTCTTACACAAATTGTTGATTTTCTTTTTTTTTTTTTTAAATTTCTTTATTGATGAAGGTATCACATATTTGTCCTCGTCCCCCCATTCCCATCCCACACCCCTCCCCACACATGCCCCCACCCCCCTGTTGTCCTTAACCGCTGGTTAGGCTCATATGCCTGCACGCAAGTCCTTTGGTTGGTCTCCCCCTTTACCCCCACCCTTCCCTACCCTCCCCCTGAGGCCCGACAGTCTGATCCATGCCTCCTTGTTTCTGGGTCTGTTCTTGTTCATCAGTCTATGTTGTTCATTATTTCCCCTAGATGAGTGAGATCATGTGCTATTAGAAATACACTTATAAGAACCGAAAATGAGACAAGCAATAATGGTAATGGTGACAGGCAAATGAATCAGTGTGTAGTGAGTTTTTTTCTGGGCCAACAGTTCTTTTGAGACCCAATTTCAATGTCCAACAGTTCCTTATGTGTACATGTCAGCACTGACATTTCAGTTCTGGATGGTGGACAAATGGTGGTAATGCAGGTCCGACTCTGTCCGGTTTGGTCCTGGGCAATCTGCAGTGATGCACAGCTGCTAACTGCTAGTATGGGAAGGCCACATCAGCGTCTTCCGTCTCTGGACTGCTTCTCTTCTATCTTCATGGCTGGAGTAGTCCTGTCGATTCCTCTCTTGCTGGAATCCACATGGTCTCGGAGTTGTTTTCTGAAAATATACAAACATATTCTCGACCAAAGGTTAATAAAGGAATATTTTCTATAAATTTGACTGGGGATCCTTTTTCAATTTTTGCCCAAATGATTTTCCTCTGGCTTGTTTTGTCACCTTGTGTGTTTTTCATGGGTGTCTTGCTTTTAGCCTTACAATTAATTTTCTAACGTATTAATTTTCTAGATGTAATTTACTTACAGGATATTTTTCCTTACATGATATTCCTCTACTATCCCCTCCTTTTTTGATTTAAATGTTAGGAGGCTTTTGAAAATTTTATAATGTATTCTTGGTGGCTTTTAAATTTTAATTTTTTGCACTATAATATAGCTGTTTTAGGTTCATTATATGGTGCACACTTTTATCATGAGATGAAGTACCAATAAAAATTTTAGTTGACTCTTTAGGAACACCTTTTTGTCTGGTACAATTAATTGTACCAAATTGTTGATTTTCTCATCCATCTGGTTTATGGATGACCCTTACTTGGAATTCTTTTTCTGACATATTGCATGCCTCTGTTTCATTTAGTTCATTTTCTGGCCCTTCATCCTTTTCTTTCTTTGGGGGTTGTTTCTTTGTCTCCCCACTTTTTCTCTCTGTTTCTGGCCCTGGGCACCATGCTTGGGGTTTGAGAGGTTGAAGACCCTATCAGGGCAATAATCCGGAAATCATTAGCCCAGAGGCTGGTTCTTTCTTGAGTATCATGCTTTTATTGTCTCTGTTCTGAGTTGTATCCCCTTCTCCCACGGATCTGTTTCCTCAGTTATCTGCTTCAGGTGTTTGGGGTGGAGGGAGCCTGTGCACTGTTCCTTTGGTGTATGAATCTCTGTGAGGACCCAGAGCCCTCTGGCATTCTATTTTCTGTGTGGCCTCGGCACCCATGGCAGGGTGACACTCTAGGTTCCTCTGGCAGTGCACTTGTGGCACAGTCCTGTGGCTCCAGGCTAAGCACACTGCCCTGCTCCGGATCACCAAGGCAGCACTGTCCTGTTGTCTGGAGTCCAGCATGTGCTGGGTGCTCCAGGTAGCACCTGAAGGACTGTCCCAGGGGCCGGTGAGATGTGGGTGTGGTTTATTCTGGATAGCACAGTCAGAGCTCCCCCATGGCCTGAGTGGAGCACGTGCTCGATTACTCCATGTTTCCCCAGCAGCAAGACCCTGGGATTGGGGTGGAGTGTGCACAGTTTGCTCTGGGTTGCACAGTCCTCGCTTTCTTGTAGCCTGGAGTGAGATATGCACTGGCTTGCTCCAGTTTGCCCCTCCTCAGTGTGGAGAGGGGGCAGGTTGCCTTGGGTCACTCAGTCCCAGATCTCCTGTCACCCAAAGTGAGGTGCGAGTTGAGTTGCTCCGGATGGGCCTGGCAGGACTGTCCAGGGGCTAGGATGGAGCGGGTGCGGGTTGCTCTAGTTCGCACAGTCAGAGCTCCCCTGTAGTCCTGAGTGAAGTATGAGCTTGGTTGCTCCAGGTCACTCCATCAGGGCTGTCCAGGTGGCCAGGTTGAGTGGGCAGTGGTTGCTCTGAGTCACACAGGTTTCTCTGGGTTGCAGTCCCTGCTCTCCTGTAGCCTGGAGTGGGATGTGCTCTGGGTTGCTCCAGGTTGCCCTGGCAGCAGATCCTGGGGCTTGGGGTGGAACAGGTTCCAGGTGGCTTTGGGTCAGGCTAGCAGCACAGTTCTGGGGTCTGGGACAGTGGTGGAGCACAGGGTTTCCCCTGGCCTGCACTCACTGTGGGGTCTTGAAGCAGGATCCTAGGATGCTGGGTCCCATCTGGCTGGTGAGGAGGCCTGGTCCATGAGATCACTCTGACAGCATTTGCTCCCTGCACATGTCTGGGAACCTACCAGGAGGTACTGTGCCACTCACTGCCCGAGCATGGTGGCGGTTCCACATGGGTTATGGCTAGCAGGCGGCGTTCTCTATGCATCCTCTGCCCTTCCTTATTGAAAATTGTCTCCTCCGCTGTTTCTAATTTGTTAATTCAGAGTGGATGTTCTCCAATTTAGTTGCTTTTCTGGCCTGGTCCTAGGAGGAGGTACATGGCACTGCTGCCTATTTGGCCACCATTTTTTTATATCCCTTTGCCCATTTTTAATTGGGTTATCTGCCAGTGAGTTAATAACTTATGAGTTCTTTATAACCTATCCTTGGAGGTTCAGTGGTTGAGCATTGACCTATAAACCAGGAGGTCATGGTTCAATTCCCAGTCAGGGCACATGCCCAGGTTGTGGGCTCTATACCCAGTATGGGGCATGCAGGAGGCAGCTCATCTATGATTCTCTCTCATCATTGATGTTTCTATCTCTCTCATCCTCTCCCTTCCTCTCTCTGAAATCAATAAAACATTTTTTAAGAAGAGTTCTTTATATATTTTTGTGAAAGTCTCTTATTATATACATGATTTGCTAATATGTTTTCCCATTCTATGTGTTTTCTCTTTATTTTCTTGATAATTACATTTGATGCATAAAATTTTAAAATTTTGATGAAAAGTTTAAAGAAAAATGTATGAAATTAACAAATATATATCTATTTTTTTCTTTTAACATTTGTGCTTTGGTGTCTTTTCTAAGAAGTCTTTAACTAAAGGTCAGAAAGTTTTTTCTCCTGTGTTTCCTTTTAAGAGTTTTATAGTTTTAGATCTTGAATATAATTGGCAATCCAGTCTGAGTTAATTTTTATGTATGGTGTAAGGAAGAGGTCTAAGTTCTTTTATGTGTCTGTGGATATCTATAAATAGTCCCAGCACTATTTTAGAAAAAAAAAATTCCCTTCAGTGAATGTTCTGGAAACTCTTATCAAAAAGAAATTCACCACAGACATATGGGTTTATTTTATTCTATTGACCTATATGTCTAGCCTAATGCCAGTAGTACATTGGTTTAATTATTGTAGCTTTATAGTAAGTTTCAAAAATGGGAAGTGTGAGTCCTCCAACTTTGTTCTTTTATAAGAATGTTTTGAATTTTTCAAATTGGTCATTCGGTAATTAGGTCCGTATTTGAATTTTGAGGTTCCTTGTAATTCCATATAAATTCAATGGTAATTTTAGGATTAGGGTGTTCATTTCTGCAAAAATAGACATTTGAATTTGATAAGGGTTGCCTTGAATCTGCAGAAAAATTTGGAAGCATTTTCATATTAGCAATATTGAGTCTTCTAATCCATTAATATGGGTTATTTTCCATTTATTTAGGTCATATCTGAATTCTTACAACAATGTTTTATAGTTTGAGTGTAAGTTTTATATTTTTAGTTAAGTTTATTCCCAAATATTTTATTTTTGTTTACTCTATTGTAAATTGACTTTTACTTAATTTCATGCTAGTATGTACAATACAACTAAGTTTTTGTATATTGATTTTATACCTTGAAACCTTGTGAATTTATTAGCTTTAAAAGGTTTTCTTTATATAAGACTATGTCATATGTGAATAGAGATAGCTTTACTATTTCCTTTTTAACATGGGTGGCTCATTTTTTTTTTTGGTCTAAATGTCCTGGTTAGAACATCAAGGAAGATGTTGGAAAGAAGTGACAGAGTAGCCCTGGCCTATTTTACGCAGTGATTAGAGCAGTGGCCCACAGACAGAAGGGTCGTGGGTTAGATTACTGATCAAGGGCACATGCCTCAGGTACAGGCTCCAATTCCTGGCCCCCATCTGGGCGTGTGCAGGAGGCAACCAATGTGTCTCTCTGTCTCTCTCATATAGATGTCTGTCTGTCTCTCTCTCTCTCTCTCTCTCTCTCTCTCTCTCTCTCTCTCTCTCCCTCCTCCACCTCCTTCACTCTCTAAAAAAAAATCAATGGAAAAATAGCTTTGGGTGAGGATTAAAAAAAAAAAGTCAGCAGAGTAGAGATCCTTGTCTTGTTTCTGATCTTGTAGAGAAAGAAGTCAGTCTTTAACCATTAATTGTGATGTTAGTTAAGGGTTTTGTGTTGTTTTTTAATCAGGCTGAGGAAGTTCACTGCTATTCTTATATTGGTAGTAATCTGTTCTCCTTTATTCCTGATTTTAATAATTTTAGTCTTTCATTCAAACAGTATTTCAATCACAACTCAATAACTTTCGTCTCTCTCTTGATGGTTTGTCAATTTTGTTGATCTTTTTTCAAGAACCACCTATTGGTTTATTTGATTATATATTTTTCTATTCTCTATTTCATTAATTTCTACTTAAATCTTTATTATTTCCTTCCTTTACCTTCCTTTGTTAGTTTGCACTCTTTTCTAATATCTAAAAATGGGAGGTTAGTTTACAGGTCTAACATATTTTAATATAGGTATTTAATGCTATATATTTCCTTCTAAGCACTACTTCAAATGCATCCCATATGTTTTGTACTTTTATTTTTTTATTTTATTTTTTTAAATTTCTTTATTGATTAAGGTATCACATATTTGTCCTCATCCCCCCATTCCCATCCCACACCCCTCCCCACGCATGCCCCCACCCCCCTGTTGTACTTAACCACTGGTTAGGCTCATATGCATGCACACAAGTCCTTTGGTTGACCTCTCCCCTTTACCCCCACTCTCCCCTACCCTCCCTCTGAGGCCCAACAGTCTGATCCATGTCTCCTTGTTTCTGGGTCTGTTCTTGTTCATCAGTCTATGTTGTTCATTATTTCCCCTAGATGAGTGAGATCATGTGCTATTAGGAATATACTTATAAGAACCGAAAATGAGAAAAGCAATAATGGTTATGCTGACAGGCAAATGAATCAGTCTGTAGTGAGTTTCTTTCTGGGCTAACAGTTCTTTTGAGACCTGTTTTGTACTTTAATTTCACTTATCTCATAGAATTTCTAGTATACCTTGTGACTTATTTGAACCAAAATTAGGAATAAATTGTTTATTTTCCACATGTGAATATCCCAAATTTCTTCTTGTTATTGATTTCACATTTCATTCAATTATCATAAGAACATATACTTGTGTGGTTTCACTAATCCTAAGTTTATTAAGGTTAATTTCATGTTCTAGCATATGATATATCCTGGAAAATATTATATTAATTCTTCAGAAGAATGTATTTATGCTGTTGTTAAATAGAATGTTGAATAAATGTTCTTGGGGCCTAGTTAGTTTATATTGTTCAATTCTTCTATTTCTTTGTTGATCTTCCTTGCTATTCTATCCATTGTTGAAACTGGGGTGTTGAAGTCCCTGTCTATGTTTATTAAATTGTGTATTTCTCACTTGAGTCAGTTTTTATTTCATTAATTTTGGAACTATTTTGTTAAGTACATCTAAATTTATAGTTATATCTTCCTGGTGAATTGAAGGTCTTATAATTATAAAATGTCCTTCTTTATCTATGGTAATATTTTTTGTTTTATAATATATTTTGTCTTTTTATCAGGATATTCACTTCAGCTTTCTTATGATTGTTGTGTTAGTCAGTTTTTACTGCTTTCATGAAGTACACCAAACTGCCAAAACTGGGTGGTTTATAAACAACAGAAATTTATTTCTCACATTTCTGGAGGATTAAATTTCTATATTAGGCTTCCAGTATGATTAGGTTCTGGTGAAAGTCCTTTTCTGGTTGCAGACTGCTGACTTTTCCTTGTATTCTCAAAAGGCAGAACAAGGCTAGGTAGCTCTTTGGACTCTTCTTATAAGGGCATTAATCCTACTCATGAAGCAGTTACCCTCATTATCCTATTACCTCCCAAATACCCCATTTCAAAATATCATAACAGTGGAATTAGGATCTCAACATATGAATTTTGAAGGGGGTAGGGAACATTCAGTCCATTGCTGTTTTCATGATTTTCTTATTTCCATCCTTTTACCTTTAACCTTTTTGTATGTTTTAATCTAATGTGTTCTCCTGTAGACATCTTTAGATATTGCTTTTTAAAAATATCATCTGGCAATCTTTGACTTTTGATTGGCTTATTTAACCTAGTCACATTCAATCCTATATAATAAAAGGCTAATATGCAAATCAACCGAACTGTGGCACGATCAGTCACTATGACACACACTGACCACCTGGGGGCAGAAGCTCAATGCAGGAGCTTCCTCTGGTAGTCAGTGCGCTCCCACAGGGAGAACACCACTCAGCTAGAATCCAGGCTTATGGTTGGCGAGTGCTGCAGTGGTGGTGGGCCTAAGCCAGCAGTTGGACATTACCTGTGGGCTCCCGGATTGCAAGAGGATGCAGGCCAGGTTGAGGGATCCCCTCAGTGCATGTTTTCATGCACCGGGCCTCTAGTGTTATTTATATAATAGAATTTTTATCTGCAATTTTACTTTTCTTTCTGCATTTCTCATGTGTTTTTGTTCTTCTCTTTCTTTAAAGCCTTCATTTTTATTAAGAAAACATTTTCTATTTAAATGTTATAATTCCTCTAATGATTTTCTTAACTGTATTTTGGGTGTTTTTTTTTAGTGGTTGCTCTAGAGCAGGGGTCCTGAAACTTTTTAAACAGGGGGCCAGTTCACTGTCCCTCAGACCGTTGGAGGGTCGGACTATAGTTTAAAAAAAAACTATGAACAAATTCCTATGCACACTGCACATATCTTATTTCGAAGTAAAAAAACAAAACGGCAAAAACACCCGCATCTGGCCCGCGGGCCGTAGTTTGAGGATGCCTGCTCTAGAGCTTACCATGGGCATCATAATGTATCATAATATACCTAAGATTGATAGCAAATTAATTGCATTGAGATATACAAATATCACTACTATGGAACTCTATTTCATTTTCCTCCTTCCTGTGCTATTATTCTTATACATATTACATCTATATATGTTACAAACAAAAATACATTGTTATAATTAGAATGTTATATAACTGCTTTTAAAGAAGCTAAAAAAAAACAATGAAAGCAAATATATATATATATATATATATATATATATATATATATAACCCTAATATGCAAATAGACCAAACAGTGGAACAACTGAACAACCAAATAACCGAAATAACTGGTTGCTATGATTTGTGCTGACCACAAGGGAGCGTGCGTGGAACTTGGCAGGTGTTGGCAGCAGGTGGTAGAGCGTGGAACATGGCAGGCATCAGCTGTGGTGGGATGGTGGAGCAGGTGAGTGGGGGTGCCAGACCAAGGCAAGGCGCTGGTCACTGTCATCTAGGCGAGCCTCTGGTGGTTACTGAAAATTCTTTGTGCCCGCGCACTGCGGTCCCACCCGGTGCTCTCATGTACTGCTGGTGCTGGCCCCGCTCGCACCCGCTGCTGGTGCCCAGCACCAGCCCCGATCTCTCAGCACCATCAGCGGGTGCGAGAGGCAGCTGCAAGCCCCGATTGCCCCTCAGGGGTTCTCCCCCCCCCCCCAGCTCCTGAGGGTCGATTGGGGCAGCATGCCACCACTCACACCTGCTGACAGTGCTGGCCCCGCTCGCACTCGCTGCTGGTGCTGACCCCAATCTCTCTGCACCATCAGCGGGTGCGAGCAAGGCCAGCACCATCAGTGCGTCAGAGCAGCAGCAGCAGGAGGGGAGCTGGCAGCAGAGAGGGGACTGTGGTGGGAGGGGCAGGCAGGGGTGCAGAGGATGGGCTAAGACCTGCCCCTGTGCCCACCACAGCTTTGTGGCCCACATTCCCTTTCAAGGTGCACGAATTTGTGCACTGGGCCCCTAGTACATTTATAATTAGTTATGTTGAACTTATTTAACATAACTTGACCTTATTTCTTATTTTCATTTGTTCCTGTTAATTCAAGTTATTATCTGTTATTATTTTCTTATTTCAATACAGCTTTGCTCTCACCAAACTCCTTTGTTGTGTTATTGTGAAATATATTACATTTCTATATTTTAAAGGCCCAACAGTACCATTATACCCATATCTTTTATGTACTCACTTTTTAAGTCACTGAAAAGAAGATACAGAAATAGGCATGTATACTTTCTTTTACAATTGCACATTTTTGTTTACCAGTACCCGTGTGTGTGTGTGTGTGTGTGTGTGTGTGTGTGTGTGTGTGTGTGAGAGAGAGAGAGAGAGAGAGAGAGAGAGAGAGAGAGAGAATAATTACTGATATAGAATAATTATTATATTGATTCACTTGTTTTCAGCTTGAACAACTTCTTGTAATATTTTTTGTAAAGCAGATAGTTCTGATAGCAATGAAATCACTTTGTGTTTGTTTACTTCAGAATGTCTTTGTTTCACAATATTTCATATGGAAATAAGACTCTGGGGAATTTCCAAGATGGCTGCAGAGTAGTTAGAAGCTATTCCCACTTGCTCCCAGCCTCAAACCAGATATACAGAGCAATCAACCCGAAAACCCAATTTAAGGCTAGCTGTTCAGAAATATTATAACCAAGGAATATAGAAGTAGCCACCTAGAGACTGGTAAGGAGGGCAGAGAAGTGGAAAGGAAGAGCCACATCATACAGGTGCAGTGGTGACTGAGAAACTGGAGAGATACCATGGCTGCAGAACTCCCACCCTCTGAAAGCATGGGGTCTGAACCCCACATAGGGATCTCCAACTCAGAGCAACAGAGACAGGAAAAGGAACCTGCAGGGTGTCTGGCAGTGTGAGTCAGTGGCATTTGGTCAGCCCACACCCTCCCAGGGGAGTGCACCAGTGTGGAGAGTGCACTCTGGACGCTTGACTGCTAGAGATGCCATGCTGCCTTACTCAAGTCCTGTGGAAAGGTCTGCTGGCTACACCCAGAAATGGCTTTAAAAGGCCCTCTGTTTTCTGGGGAATCTTTTGGCAGGGACCCAGACAGTGAGGCTTGGGAAAAAGATATGATCTCCCCCACCTCAAGCACACAGCCAGCATCCTGCCCCCACCTGTTGAGCCATTGATCCTGAATCATCCTGATGGGTTCAGTGGCACAGGGAAGCAGTGCAAGGCTGAGACTTTCACCCCCGTCCTACTGGATTTGGCATTGTGGGGTAGCCAAAATTTTGGCCTTGTCTTGCTGGGTACAGAGCCCAAGAGGAGCTGGGACTTTTGGAATTGCCCTGCTGAGATCAGCCATGCAAAGAGATTAGCGTGCCATGCAAGGATGACCGTTCATGTGTCCTGCTTTGTTTGATGGCATGGGGGTTGGTGAGAGGGTTTGGGAGATGCACAGAGCTGGGATTTCTATACTGTGTCTTCCGGGGAGGCTTCTGTCTTGGAACCAGATGGGCGAGTGCTGGGCTGTGTGGCTGCATTGCAAGTAGGCAAATCCAGGCTCCTGTGCCAGTTCAGCCTGCACTCCACAGAGAAGGAGAAGTTCCAAGCCCACTCCTATAGAGTGTGGGCACCACCTCCAACAGGAGATTCTTTGGATCAACCCTGCCAAGTCCTGGATAACTCCACTGGGTGAAGTTCTGGGGATGAAAAGAAAGCGGTTCAGATCTGGGACATTCAAAGTGTGAGTTCCTCGGAGGCTATCATCTGGGACCAGGGAGAAGTACTTAGCCCACTCATGTGGACTGAGAATGCATCAACTTCAACTGGAGACTCTTTCTATCTATCTCCCTGAGTCCAGGGCAGCTGAGTATGATCCTGAAGAAGGGTTGGCTGGCTGTACCCAAATTGAACCAACAGCAAACCCCCTTAAGTAGAGTTGGAGACTGGCAGAGACGGAGGAGTTTGATTTTGAACTGGGGGCTACTTTCCCCTCATTGAATCCCTGACTGAGTGGTCCCCAAGTAGGGGACCCACTAGCCCAATCTTGGCTAACCTGGGCTTAGCCTACACTCTTTCTTCAGAAGGCTCTGGAGAAAGACTAGGCTAACTCAGCAGAGAGGCAGAGTAGCTGACAAGGTGGAGGCAGACCTGAGGAAGCCTCACTTCCTTTTACAAATCTGCCTCCCGCACTAAGCTGGATGAAGCCAACCCTTTTACACAGATTGTCCCCTCACATGTACATTCAGATTTTATAGATGCAGATAGAGTGAATAACGTGGTACCTATAGAAAGGCATCCCAAAGCCAGCTAAACACAATGCTTGATGGTGACCTGTACCTGAACCCCACCCATTTGGTCTTAGAACCAACACAACCAGTGGTGGGCTTCAAACAATATCAGAGCTCAACCCACCAGCTACACAAATAGCACATGCAAAGGGGAATTCTGGCAGGCACCAGAACCTGCTGGGAACAACCCAACCTTGGGATACAGCCCCTGCACAGCATCTATTGTACAGTAATGGAGGATTACCCTTATAGTCACCTAGGCCAAAGGGGAAACAACCTATGAAAGGGCCAACAGCATCAATCTTCAACTACATCAGGGGGTGAACATAAGCCACATGAAAACTTCCTGGAGCAAGGAGCTGAAGTGATCTGGAAGATTCTGAGCCCAACAACATATCTTGAGATGGCATCTGAACATCGTGGTTGGGGTTGAGTCTCACAGTAAGCCAGCCTGAAAGTTAATCCCACCCACAAATGGACCAACAGAAGTCAAGACCCAATTACAAGAGGTGTGCTCACATAACCCACACTAGGGACACTCCTAGAATACACAGTTCAGATGATCCAAGAGATGGCATCACTGGATCCCATAGACACTTACTACGTAAGACCACCCCACAAAGACTGAGAGTCATAGCAGATCTATCTAATATATGGAAACAAACACAAAAAGATAGCCAAAATGGGGAGGTAAACAGACAGCAAAAAGAAAGAAGAGGAATCTCCAGAGAAAAAACTAAAAGAAATGGAGGCAAGCAATTTATCAAATAGAGAGTTTAAAGTAATGATTATAAGGATGCTTAAGGAACATAATGAGAACTACAACAGCATGAGAAAGGGCATAGAAACCATGAAACAGATCAGTCAGAAATGAAGCATACCACATCTAACATTAAGAATACACTGGAAGGAATAAAAAGTAGGTTAGATGAAGCAGAAGATCATATCAGAGATTTGGAAGACATGGTAGAAAAAAATACCTAATCAGAGCAGCAAAAATAAATAAATAAATAAATAAATAAATAAATAAATAAGGATACTTTAAGGGAACATTGGGACAACATGAAATGTACCAATATCAACATCATATGGGAACCAAAAGGAGAAGAAAGTGAGCAAGGGATATAGAACCTGTTTGAAGAAATAATGGCAGAAAAATTCCCTAAACTGTTTAAGGGGAAAGTGGCAAGTTCAGGAAGCACAATGAGTCCCAATAAAGATGAATCTAAAGCAACCCACATCAAGACACATTGTAATTAAGATGGCAAAATTTAAAGACAAAGAGAGAATCTTAAAGGCAGCATGAGAGAGACAGCTATCTATAAGTGAGTTCCCATAATGCTGTCAGCTGATTTCTCAACAGAACCACTTCAGGCCAGAAATGATTGGCATTAAGTATGCAAAGTAATAAAAAAACAAGGATCTGCAATGAAGACTATATTCAGCGAGGCTTTTATTTAAAATTGAAGGTGAAATAAAAAGCTTCCCAGAGGGGAAAAAGGCTAAAGGAGTTCATTTCCACCAAACCAGTATTGCAATAAATGTTAAAGGGACTGCTTTAAGTAAAGCAAGAAATATATATCTATGAATATAGATATGAAGAAAAAATAAGTACCTATGAAAAATAACATAAAATGTAAATGGATTAAATCTCCAATTAAAAGACAGGGTAGCTGAATGGATAAGGAAACATGACCCATATATATGCTGTCTACAAAAGACCCACCTCAGAACAAAAGATTCACACATGCTGAAAGTGAAGGAATGGAAAAAAGTATTTCATACTAATGGAAATAAAAAAGAAAAGCAATAGTAACAATACTTATATCTAACAAAATAGATATCAAAACAAAGGCCATAAAGGAGACAAAAAAGGTCACTATATAATACTAATATATAATACTAATGGGATCAATCCGATATAGGAGCACCTAAATACTCGTATATGAAGAAAATCTTGGTGGCCTTTAAGGGAGAGATTGACAGCAATATAGTCATAGTCAAGGATTTTAACACTCTACTGTCATCAGTGAATACATCTTCCAGATAAAAAATCAACAAGGCAACAGCAACCTTAACCAACACACTAGATTGGATGGATTTAATTGATATTTACAGGACATTTAATTCCAAAGCAGCAAAATATACATTCTTCTCCAGTGCACATAGAACATTCTCAAAGATAGAATACATTTTAAGACACAATATAAGTCTTAAAAATTCAAGAAGATTGAAATAATATAAAGCATCTTCTCAGATCAAAGTGACATGAAACTAGAAATCAACTACAATAATAAAAAAAACCTCAAAAACATTCAAAAACATGGAATCTACATTACATGTTATTAAATAATGAATGGGTTGCCAAGGAGATCAAGGAAGGAATAAAAAACTACCTGGAAACAAATAAAAGTGAACACACAACAACCCTAAATCTGTGCGACACAGCGAAAGCAGTCTTGAGAGGGAATTTCATAGCATTACAAGCCTATCTCAAGAAGCAAAAAAAAAAAAAAACAACCTCAAATAAATGATCTAACACTACACCTAAAATAACTAGTAATAACAAACAAATCCCAGAGTAAGTAGAAGGAAGATCAGAGTAGAAGTAAATGATAGTCTAAAACTATATATAATATATAATATATAATATATAATATATAATATATAATATATAATATATAATATATAATATATAATATATAATATATAATATATAATATATAATATATAATATAATATATAATATATAATTAATGTATAATGGATAATATATAATACATAATATATAATATATAATGTATAATAAAGATCTTATATATAATATATAAGATCATTGAAACCAAGAGCTGCTTCTTTGAGTAGATAAGTAAGATTGATGATACCTTAACCAGATTAATTAAGAAAAAAAGAGAGAGGACCCAAATAAATATAATCAGAAATGAAATTAAAGTAACAACTGACATCACAGAAATACAAAGGACTGTAAGAAAATATTATGAACAACTATATGCCAACAAATTGGACAACTTAGGCAAAATGGACAAATTCCTAGAAACAATCTTTCAAAACGGAATCAGGAAAAAATCAGAAAACCTGATTAAACCAATTACAACTAATGAAATTGAAGCTGTAATCAAAAAGCACTAAACAAACAAAATTCCTGGACTGGATGGCTTCAGAGGACAATTTTACTAAATATTCAAAGAAGAAATAACAACTATTCTTCTCAAACAATTCCAAAAAATTCAAGAGGAGGGAAGACTTCCTAGCTCGTTTTATGAGGCCAGCATTATCCTAATTCCCAAACTAGATAAAGATAATACAAAGAAAGAAAATTATAGCTCAGTTTCCCTGATGAGCATAGAAACTAAAATCCTCAACAAAATATTAGCAAATCAGATCCAGCAATACATTATGAAGATCATACACCATGATCAAGTGGGATTTATTCCAGGGAAGTAAGGTTGGTACATCATTCATAAATCAATAAACAAAATGAAAGATAAAAACTGTTGTGGAGTGGATGCGAGTGAATGACTACTGGAGCCCAGACTAAATTAAAATTTAGGGAGCCTTTATTAGCTGGCCGGCCGGGCCGAGCGACTAGCTGGGCGACTGCTCTGCCATTCTCCGCGCAGGGAGACCAAAGAGCAGCAGCGACCCTTTGTGTAGGACCGCTTTTAAGCACATTAACCACATCCAGTTTTTGCAGAACAAGTAACCCAAGACAAAACAGTTTTTTCCCAAGCAACATCAGGATCATGCCAATGACGATCATGTTATTCACAGGGTCATCCTGTTCTTCAGAAAGCTGACAGTGTTCTATGAGAGAAGGCCTACGTGCTGGGAAGGGGCCATGAGACCATATCTCAAGGCCTGGCCTGGTGTTAGCACTGACAATTCTATCTGGGGCATAGTCCACGGCCTCTCTGGAAGCATGCTCAAAAATTCCCACTCCAACATTCCCCACTGGTTTTATGTACATGAGTCAAATCGTTGACTCTTTTGGGTCATTGTTGGTGAGGGAGTTATATTGACCCATGAGGACTATAAGCTTTACAGAATTAATTCTCTGCTGAATAAAGTCAGTGGGACTGTTTATAAGATAAGGGCCCAGAATGAGGGCCAGAACTAATCTTTAGAGGGTCCAAAAAGTCCTGGACTCTCTATTTTGCCTGGGCTATCTTAAGCTGGGTGTGATGAAGCCACGTCGGGATCCCATCGACCTTGACTGCTGTGGGGGTGGTCTTTTCCAGGTGGGAGTCAGTCCTTGTGTGGTAAATTTCTTTACCCAAACAGAGTCACAAGGGTGGAAGGATGGACCGGATCAGAAGTTGGTATCCATACTTCTGGACTGCTTTCTGGGTAGACTGTGAAGCCTGTAAGAACTTGAGTAAAGATTGGTTATGGATTTTAGATTTTCTAGATTGCATTTCCATGTAAGCTGGTGAGGTGGGTAGGTCAGGGTTTGGAAGAGTCACTAGAATCTGTTAGAGGCCCCACTGGTTTTAGGGCAGCCTCCCGGGCTGCTTCATCTGCAGCCTTGTTCCCTCTTGCTTCTGGGGAGTCCCCTTGTCTCACATAGGTAGAGATGGAAAGACTTAATTACATCTGGTAGTTGGCCCATCGTCCTTGCTCTGCTTATATCTGTCTATCTGCCTAATATATTACCTCAAGGATCCTGGCTCTGAATTCTTTCAGGGAAAATGGACGTCTTTTAGGCTCTTCTAGCTACTTCCTGCTGAGGCGGGCCAGAAGTTTCTCTCAGAGCCAAGAGATCCTTGCTGTCTATCAGAGGGACAATGAGGCCTGGGCACAGAAGGAGGTGGGCTTGTGACCTGGTGGAGACAAACTGTAACAAATGGTCTGGTGGAAGGGAAAGAAAACCTTTCAGTTTCAATAACTTCTATTGAAATAGAATTTTTCTCCTCAAAATTACTCCCATGTTTATCAAAAGAGCCAAATTAAGACTAATTTATCTAGTGTATTTAATTTTGCCTGATTGTTTGCATAAACATAACAAGAATGGTAACTGACTACCTTTGCTGGAATTTCATGATTGAATCTTAAAATTCCCACTCTCCAACAAATACCACATGATCATACCAATAGATCCAGGAAAACCCTTTGATAAAATCCAGCACCAATTTATGAAAGATTCTCAGTAAAGTGGGAATGGAGGGATCATATACCTCAACATAATAAAGGCCATATATGAAAAACCTATAGCTGACATAATATTTAGTGGGCAAAACAAAAAGCCTTTTCCTTAAGAGCAAGAACAAGACAAGAATGTCTGCTTTTATTACTATTACTCAACAAAGTACTGGAAGTCCTAGTGACAGCAATCAGAAAAGGAGAATAAAAGGTATCCTGCCGAAACCGGTTTGGCTCAGTGGATAGAGCGTCGGCCTACGGACTCAAGGGTCCCAGGTTCGATTCCGGTCAAGGGCATGTACCTTGGTTGCGGGCACATCCCCAGTAGGGGGTGTGCAAGAGGCAGCTGATCGATGTTTCTCTATCATCGATGTTTCTAACTCTCTATCCCTCTCTCTTCCTCTCTGTAATAAAATCAATAAAATATATTAAAAAATAAAAAAGAATAAAAGGTATCCAAATTGGAAAGGATGAAGTAAAACTGTCAACATTCACAGATGACATAATATTGTACATAGAAAATTCTAAAGACTCCACCAAAAACCTACTAGATCTAATAAATGAATTTGGTAATGTAGCAGGATACAAAATTAATATTTAAAAATTAGTGGCATTTTTATACACCAATAATAAACTGTCAGAAAGAGAAACTAAGAAAACAATCCCACTTATTATTGCAACAAAAAATAAGGCACCTAGCAATAAATTTAACCAAGGAGGTAAAAGATCCGTACTCAGAAAACTATAGGATACTGAAGAAAGAAATTGAGGAAGATACACATAAGTGGATATGATACTGTGTTCATGGATTGGAAGAATTAACCTAACCAAAATGTTCATACTACCCAAAGCAATTTATAGATTAAATGCAATTCATATTAAAATACCAATGGCATATGTCACAGATATGGAACAAATATTCCAAAAAATTATATGAAACCAAAAAAGACCCCAGATAGCCTCAGTAATCTTGAGAAAGAAGAACAAAGTTGGAGATATCACAATAACTGATATCAAACTATACTACAAGATCATTGTAATCAAAACAGCCTGGTACTGTCATAAGAATAGGCATATAAGTCAATTGTTCAGAACAGAGATCCCAGAAACAAACCTATGTCTTTATGGTCAGTTAATATTTGTAAAAGGAGGCAAGAGCATACAATGGAGTGAAGACAGTCTCTTTAATAAATCGTGTTGGTAAAATTAGACAGATACATGCAAAAAAATGAAACTAGTCCACCAACTTACACAATACACAAGAATAAATTCAAAGTGGGTAAAATGTTAGTTGCAAAACCATAACAATTCTAGAGGAAATCATAGGCAATAAAATCTCCAATATTTCTTGTAGCAATATTTTTGCCTAGACATCTCATAGGGCAAAGGAAACAAATGAAAAAAATAAACAAATGGGACTACATCAAACTAAAAATCTGTGCACAGCAAAAGAAACTATCAACAAAATGAAAAGGAAACCCACTATATGGGAGAACATATTTGCCAATGATATATCTGATTAGGCGTTAAATTTCAAAATATATAAAGAATGTATACAACTCAATAAAAGGCAGACAAACCAATTTAAAATGGTCAAAGGATCTAAACAGGCCCTCACAACAGTGTAGTGAGGGCCAAATGGAAGGGGTGGTGGGGGCTGGGAGGAAGTAGGCAAAGGGGGGAATGGGGACATCTGCTATATTGTCAACAATAAAAAAGTTTAAAAATATGAAAATTTGCTTGGCCGGTGTGGGTCAGTGTTTGTTTGTCAATTGAACTGTGACGTCCTGGTTCATAGGTCAACACATAACCACTGAGCGACACTGGCCAGGCAAAGGTTCAATTCTCGGTCAGGGCACATGCCTGCATTGCAGGCTTGATCTTCAGTGGGGAGTGTGCAGGAGGCAGCTGATCAATGATTCTCTCTCATCATTGATGTTTCTATCTCTCTCCCTCTCCTTTCCTCTTTCTAAAATAAATAAAAATATATTTTTATAACAACATAAACTGATGAACAAAAATAGATCCAGAGACAGAGAAACATCGATCAGACCATCAAACCTCAGAGGGAAGGTAGGGGAGGGTCGGGGTAAAGAGCAGAGATCAACCAAAGGACTTGTATGCATGCATATAAACCTAACCAATGGACACAGACAACAGGGGGGCGAGGGCATGAGTGGGGGAGATGGGGGGGATGGGGGAATAAGGACACATATGTAACACCTTAATCAATAAAGAAATTTAAAAAATAAAATTATTAAAAAGTATGAAAATGATTTTTGGATATAAGATTTTTGGTTGACAGTTTTGATCTTTGGGCACTTTTAATATGACATGTAACCGCTTTCTGCATCCATTGTTTCTGATGAGTTGTCAATCTTTCTGGGATTTCCTGGCAGTGGATGAGTCATTTTTCTCTTTCTGATTTCAATATGTTCTCTTTGTCTTTGTTTTGGATCATTTTTAATATGGTTTTTCTGTATGTACTTCTTTTGTGTTTATTATACTTGGATGACTTGAACTTATTTTATGTGTTATTAATGTTTTTCACTAAATGTGTATTTTTTGTCAAGCTGAGCAGGACATGGGAAGTGCAAGAGAGTGGATCATGATTAAAATGCCATATGTTGGATTTCTGGGAAAAAGATGGCGACCGGCAGGAAGGTAGGGAGAGAGAGAGTGTGAGTGAGGAACCCATAGAGGAGAGTGTAGATGTGTGTGGTGTGTGTGTGTGTATGAGATAGGGTCAGTTAGATTCTGCAGGTCTTCCAAGGGGCTCCCGAACAGGGCAGCCCTAGACGGCGGAGCCCCGCGCACAAAGCGGACACTTCTCGGCGGCTGGTGCGGACGCAGAGACCACGCCATCTTGAGAAACAGAGCTGCCTGAGACTCAGATCCTGGCTTCTGACACAAACCAGGACCCTGCAGCCACCGGGGACAGAGAACTGCTATCACAGCTTCAGACAAACAAACAACAAGAATCCAGACTTCCCGGCAGATTTCCGTGAGTCAAAGAGCCTATCCCCCTCCTCGCAGGCGCTGATAGCACCATAGTAACTGATAGACCTGCCCCTCCCCCAAGCTGCTGAGCGCCCACAGCGCGCGGAAAGCGCCATAGTAACTGATAGACGCGCCCTTCGCCCTAGCTGCTCACAGGAGCGCGCACAGCGCGCACAGACAGCGCCATAGTAACTGATAGACCCGCCCCCGGCCCAAGCTGCCGAGCTTTGCACAGGGACGCGCTCCCTCTTAGGGAATTTGGCGCGCGCTCGCGCAAGGGACAGAAGCAGCTCCCCGTCGGGGAAATCTGTCAGTGCGCACAGAGGGCTCCCCTTCGGGGAATTTGGGGGAATTTGGCTCGCGGGTCACAGCTCCCCCTTCGGAGATTCTTAAGAGCCTGCACAGAGGGGCTTCCCTTTGGGGAATTTGGCGCGCAGGACGGACTCCGCCCCCCTTCTGGGACTTTGGGAGAGTGCACTGAGCCGGCTCACCTTCAGGTTTTTAAGAAAGTGCGCTCTAGCCGGTTTGGCTCAGCAGAGAGAGCACACACAGGACGCAGCTCCACTTCAGGGAATTTGGCACGCCGGACACAGCTGCCTGGGATCCCTGACTCACAGCGCATTCACACTAAGAGCCAGCGACCCCAATTGTTGGTGCGTGCACACACAGGGACCCTGATTCTCAACGAGAAACTGCACAAGGCAACAGAGACTTTGACACTCGAGTCTTGGTGCAGACACAGGGAAACTCTGACTCCTGGCACATGCTAAGGATCTCATTCTCGGCACATACCAACAGTGTGGTGCAGACAGGGCCCCTGATTCTAAATGTGCACACGAGACCACACAGAACACTGGGGACACTGATCCTGGGCAAGTCTGGTTCCCACCAACCAAAGACAGCCACACGTCCTAGTGTCAGAGCACTTCAGTGAAACTAGGGTGGAGCGAAGTCCCCACAGCACACGGCCCAGGTCCACGCAAACAGAAGCTTAAGCTTTCTGGTAATAGCCAGAATGGGGAAACGAAATAACTCACAGAGGAAAGAAAATGTGGAGTCGCCAAGAAAGGAAATTAGTGAAAATGAAGCTTGCAACATGACCGAAAAGGAATTCAGAGTAATGGTCATGGAATTTATACATCGGATGGATGAGAAAATCAACAACTTATGCAAGAATCAGGAAGAAATGAAAAGTGATATAGCTACAATCAAAAACACCATGGAAAGTTTCAACAGTAGACTACAAGAAGCAGAGGACCGAATTAGCGAGTTAGAAGATCAGGTACAGAAACAAGCTCAAGCTGAACAGCAATTGGAGAAAAAAATTAAAAAGCAGGAGGAAAGCCTAAGGGAACTTCGGGACAACATGAAACGAAGTAACATGCGTATAATAGGGCTGCCAGAAGGACAAGAAGAGCAGCAGGGATTAGAAAATCTATTTGAAGAAATAATGACAGAAAACTTCCCGGATATGGGAAAGATAAAAGTTACGCAAGTAAAGAGAGTCCCAAGCAGGATCAACCCCAAAAGACCCACGCCAAGACATGTCATAATTTCAATGGCAAATATAAATGATAAAGAGAGAATCCTAAAGGCGGCAAGAGAGAGACAGAGAGTTACCTACAAAGGAACACCCATCAGATTGTCAAATGATTACTCATCAGAAACACAACAAGCTAGAAGTGAATGGAAGGAGGTATACAAAGTGTTGCAAAGCAAAGGACTGAATCCAAGAATACTATATCCAGCAAGACTATCAATCAAAATTGAAGGGGAAATCAGGAGCTTTGCAGACAAAAAAAGCCTCAGGGAGTTTATCACCACCAAACCAGCAATGCAAGAATTGCTAAAGGGAATACTGTAAAAAGAAGAAATAAACAGGTAAGAAGGAATACAGACACAAAAATAGATATGACTGCAAACAAATACCTTTCAGTAATAACTTTAAATGTAAACGGTCTAAATGCTCCAATCAAAAGACATCGAGTAGCTGAATGGATAAAAAAACACGACCCATATATATGCTGTCTACAAGAGACCCACCTCAGAACAAGAGACTCACACAGATTGAAAGTGAAGGGATGGAAAAATATCTTTCAGGCAAATGGAAATGAAAAAAAAGCTGGGGTAGCAATACTTATATCTGACAAAATAGACCTCAAAGTAAATGCCATAACAAGAGATAAGGAAGGCCACTTCATAATACTAAAGGGAGAAATCCAACAAGAAGAAATAATTCTGGTAAACATATACGCTCCCAATATAGGAGCACCCAAATACATAAAAAAACTCCTGGAGGATATCAAGGGAGAGATTAATAGCAACACAATCATAGTAGGAGACTTTAATACCCCACTATCACCACTGGACAAATCCTCTAAACAAAAAATCAGCAAAGAAACAGCAATCCTAAATGACTCACTAGACCAGATGGAATTAATTGACATCTTCAGAACATTTCACCCCAAAGCCACAGAATATACATTCTTCTCAAGTGCACATGGGTCATTTTCAAAGATAGACCATATGCTGGGTCACAGGCAAAGTCTCTTCAAATTCAAGAAGATAGAAATTATATCAAGCATCTTCTCAGATCACAGTGGCATAAAACTGGAAATCAACTACAATAAATACAATCCAAAGAAATCAAACACATGGAGACTAAACAGCATGCTATTAAACAAGGACTGGGTCACCAGAGAGATCAAGGAAGAAATAAAAAACATCATGGCAACAAATGACAATGAAAACACAACAATCCAAAATCTATGGGACACAGCGAAAGCAGTCTTGAGAGGGAAGTTCATAGCTCTACAGGCCTATTGCAAAAAACAAGAAACAATGGTAATAAATTACTTAACCCTACAACTCAAAGAGCTAGAAAAAGAGCAGCAAGAAAAGCCCAGTGTAACCAGAAGGAAGGAAATAACAAAGATCAGAGCGGAGATAAATGACATAGAGACCAAAGAAACAATACATAAGATCAACAAAACCAAGAGCTGGTTCTTTGAAAGGATAAACAAGATTGATGGACCTCTAGCCAGGCTCACCAAGAAGCAAAGAGAGAGGACCCAAATAAACAAAATCAGAAATGAAAGAGGTGAAATAACAACAGACCCCGCTGAGATACAAAGGATTGTTACAAAATACTACGAACAACTCTATTCCAACAAACTGGACAACCTGGAGGAAATGGACATATTCCTAGAAAAATATAACCTTCCAAAAATCAATCAAGAAGAATCTAAACAGCTCAATAGGCCAATAACTATGGACGAAATTGAAGCAGTCATCAAAAAGCTTCAGACAAACAAAAGCCCGGGGCCTGATGGCTTCACAGGAAAGTTTTACCAAACATTCAAGGAAGAACTAAAACCTATCCTCCTCAGACTATTCCAAAAAATTCAAGTGGAAGGAACACTTCCAAGCTCCTTCTATGAAGCCAGCATCACCCTAATACCAAAACCAGATAAAGACAACACAATGAAAGAGAATTACAGACCAATATCCCTCATGAACATAGATGCCAAAATCCTCAACAAAATTCTAGCAAATCGGCTCCAGCAGTACATCAGAAAGATCATACACCATGACCAAGTAGGATTTATCCCAGGAATGCAAGGATGGTACAATATCCGCAAATCAATAAACGTGATACATCACATAAACAAATTGAAAGATAAAAATCACATAGTCATATCAATTGATGCAGAAAAAGCATTTGACAAAATCCAATACCCTTTCTTGATAAAAACTCTCAACAAGGTGGGAATAGATGGCTCATACCTCAACATAATAAAAGCTATATATGATAAACCCACAGCAAACATCATACTCAATGGACAAAAACTAAAAACATTTCCCCTAAGAACAGGAACAAGACAGGGATGCCCACTCTCACCACTCCTGTTTGACATAGTACTGGAAGTATTAGCCATTGCAATTAGACAAGAAGAAGAAATAAAAGGCATCCAAATTGGAAAAGAACAAGTAAAGCTGTCTTTATTTGCAGACGACATGATATTGTACATAAAAAATCCGAAAGACTCCGTCAAAAAACTAATAGACTTAATAAATGAATTCGGCAATGTAGCAGGATACAAAATTAACGCCAAGAAATCTATGGCCTTTCTATACACCAATAGTGAACTTACAGACAGAGAGACTAAAAAGGCAATCCCATTTACCATCGCACCAAAAAAATTAAGATACCTAGGAATAAACTTAACTAAGGAGGTAAAAGACCTATACACGGAAAACTACAGGACACTGAAAAAAGAGATAGAGGAAGACGTAAACAGATGGAAGAACATACCATGTTCATGGATTGGTAGAATCAACATCATTAAAATGTCCATACTACCCAAAGCAATCTATAGATTCAATGCACTCCCCATTAAAATACCAACGGCATATTTCACAGACCTTGAAAGAACTCTCCAAAAATTCATCTTGAATAAAAAAAGACCCCGAATAGCCACAGCAATCCTGAGAAAGAAGAATAAAGTAGGAGGGATCTCAATACCAGATTTCAAGCTGTATTACAAAGCCACTGTTCTCAAAACAGCCTGGTACTGGCACAAGAACAGACATATAGATCAATGGAACAGAATAGAGAATCCAGATATTGACCCAAACCACTATGCTCAATTAATATTTGACAAAGGAGGCATGAACATACAATGGAATAAAGACAGTCTCTTCAATAAATGGTGTTGGGAAAATTGGACAGATACATGCAAAAAAATGAAGCTTGATCACCAACTTACGCCATACACAAAAATAAACTCAAAATGGATACAGGACTTAAACGTAAGACGGGAAACCATAAAAATACTAGAGCAATCCACAGGCAGCAAAATGTCAGACATATGCCAAAAGAAATTCTTCACTGACACTGCCCCTAGGGCAATGGAAGCTAAAGAGAAAATTAACAAATGGGACTACATCAAAATAAAAAGCTTTTTCACAGCAAAAGAAACCATCAACAAAACAACAAGAAGGCCCACTGCATGGGAGAACATATTTGCAAATGGCATCACTGATAAAGGTTTAATCTCCAACATCTACAGGCAGCTTATACAACTTAATAAAAGGAAGATAAATGATCCAATAAAAAAATGGGCAACAGACCTAAATAGAATCTTTTCAAAAGAAGACAGAAGGAAGGCCAAGAGACACATGAAAACATGCTCAACGTCACTAATTATCCGAGAGATGCAAATCAAAACAACAATGCGGTACCATCTCACACCTGTCAGAATGGCTATTATCAACAAATCAACAAACGACAAGTGTTGGCGAGGATGCGGAGAAAAAGGAACCCTCGTGCACTGCTGGTGGGATTGCAGACTGGTGCAGCCACTGTGGAGAACAGTATGGAGTTTCCTCAAAAAACTGAAAATGGAACTCCCATTTGACCCAGTAATCCCACTCCTGGGAATATATCCGAAGAAACTAGAAACACCAATTAGAAAGGATATATGCACCCCTATGTTCATAGCAGCACAATTCACCATAGCTAAGATTTGGAAACAGCCTAGGTGCCCGTCAGCAGATGACTGGATCAGAAAACTGTGGTACATCTACACAATGGAATACTATGCTGCCATAAAAAAGAAGGAATTCTCATCATTTGCAGCAACCTGGGAGGAATTGGAGAACATTATGTTAAGTGAAATAAGTCAGTCAATGAAAGAAAAATACCACATGATCTCACTCATTTATGGATAATAAAGAACATTATAATCTTGAACAAAAAGATAGATACAGAGACAGTAAAGCATCAAACAGACTGTCAAATTACAAGGGGAAGGTTAGGGAGAGGTGGGGGAGATAAGAGATCAATCAAAGGACTTGTATGCATGCATATAAGCATAACCAATGGATGCAAAACTCTGGGGGGTGGGGGCATATATGGGAGGGGGGTGTGGGGAGGGCAATGGTAAGATATGTACACATATAATACCTTAATAAAAAAATTGAAAAAAAAAATGCCATATGTTCTTGCTGTTCATTGTGTTTGAATAAGTGCTTTGGCATTTGCTGTAAGTTCTTAGGATAATATCCAGAGACTTAATATTTTTCAAAATGTCACCAAATTATTATTTTGCTAGGGAGACATTCCACCAAGGTCCTCAAACTGTCATGTACAAAGTCATCTCTCCCATAGCATGACACTGAGTTTTTGAGGAGTCTATTCTAGTTGTCTTTTATAACGTCTACCACATCCCAAATTTGTTTGATTATTTCCTCATGCTGTGCCATTTTACACTTAATGTAATTCTTATATATTTCTTTTATTTGTATTGCTTTTTCTAAGATAGCACTTTCTGTGTCTATCTCTTTCATGCTTTTGTCTTCTTTGGATTTATTGAGTATTATCCCTCTCCATTAGTTTGGAATTAGCACCTCACTTATCTTCTTTTAATGTTTCCCTTAGAAATTAGAATTCTTAGGTTGTATGCTTATCCTGTCAAAGTTCTAAATAGTTTCAAAGACCTTAGAATACTTTAACTTCGCTCACCCTTCCCTGACTTATATTGTACTATCACTGTGTTTTTCTTTTAATTCTATATTTTTGAACACTGAAATTATTTTATAAGTTTGTTTTATAGTTAGCATTTATTTATATTCACCCACAAATTTGTAACTATTTTCCTTTTCATTCTTTTTGATGTTTTAGACCTTCCATTTCATTTTTATTTCATTTCATATAAAGGATAAGATATTCAAAAGCTTTGAATTTTCTTTTCTGAGGCCCCTGTAGGGACAGACTTTCTTGTTTTCTTTATGTTTTTAAGATCTTGTCTTTGGTTTTATGTTCTGAAGTTACACTATTTTGCGTCTGGTTTGGGGTTTTATTTTTTTTTCTCATTAGATCTGTTGGACATCTTGAATCACAGATATATTCATTTCTTGAAGACTCTCTGCCATTATCTCTAACTATTGTCTTCCCCCCTTTCTCTCTCTCACCTCTTTTTTTCTCTAAATCTAATTACCTGTATGCTATAGTTCCTCACTCTTCCTTCTATATGTCTTAACTCTTATTTCACATTTTCCAAACGTTTTGTCTATATGCTACATTGTAGATGTTATAGTTGTGTTCTTTACTTTTGCCAAGTGTTTTAAATTTAATTAAAGTTTCTTTTCTGCTGTATCTAGTCTACTGTCATGCCCATCTATTGAGTTTTAAATTTCAAAGTTTTTACTTCTAAAATTTATATTTTATTTCAATTCAGCTATGTTACATTTTTATGATTTCCTGGTCTCTTTATTATTTTTAAGTTTTGTTTTTTTTTTAAATATATATTTTATTGATTTTTTTACAGAGAGGATGAGAGAGGAATAGAGAGTTAGAAACATTGATGAGAGAGAAACATCGATCAGCTGCCTCCTGCACACCCCCCACTGGGGATGTGCCTGCAACCAAGGTATATGCCCTTGACCAGAATCAACGGGACCCTTCAGTCTGCAGGCCGACTCTCTATCTGCTGAGCCAAACCAGTTAGGGCTATTATTTTTAAGTTTTTAAAATTATCTTTAATAATGTGATATAATAAAAGCCTAATATGCAAATCAACAAGTTGATGGTGGGTGGGGCTGCAGAGTAGGCAGTGCCAGGCCAGCCAAGGTGGGTGCCAGCAGACGATTGGGTGGAGGGATGATTGGGGGGCAGGAGCTGCCCCCTGGTGGTCATTGTGCTCCCACAGGGCGAGCACTGCTCAGCCACAAGCCAGGTTGACGGCTGACAAGCACAGTGGCGGTGGCTAGGCAGAGCTAAGGATGTCCGACTAACAGCTTAGCCATCAGTCGGACATCCGCTGAGGGCTTCCGGATGCATGAGGGCACAGGCTGGGTGAGGGATCCCCCCCCAAGTGCATGAATTTTTGTCCACTGGGCCTCTAATCTTAAAATAAGTTATTATATACTAGAGACCTGGTGCATGAAATTCATGCATGGGGGTGTGTGTCCCTCAGCCCAGCCTGCATCCTCTCCAATCTGGGACCCCTCAAGGGATGTCTGACTGCCCTCTCACAATCCAGGACTGCTGGCTCCCAACCGCTCGTGTGCCTGCCTGCCTGATTGCCCCTAACTGCTTCTGCCTGCCAGCCTGATCACCCCCTAACCCAGTGATGGGCAACCTTTTGAGCTTGGTGTGTCAAACTTCGCCAAAAAACTGAGCATAACTTGGGTAGTGTGTCACTTTGAGGAAAAAACTAACTCCAAGACTCTAGTCGCAAATGTTTCATCCTTAGGAGCAGCAAATGTTTCATCCTCGGCATGCGGCCGTGTGTCATCAGAAATGGCTACACGTGTCAGTGCTGACACGTGTGTCATAGGTTCGCCATCACTGCCCTAACCACTCCCCTGCCAGCCTGATCAATGCCTAACTGTTCCCCTGCTGGCCTGATTGCCACTAACTGCCCTCCCCTGCTGGCCCGGTCACCCCGAACTTCCCTCCCTTGCCAGCCTAGTCACCCCTAACTGCCCTCCCCTGCCAGCCTAGTCGCCCCCAACTCCCCTCCCCTGCAGTCCTGGTCACCCCCAACTGCCGTCCCCTGCTGGCCCGATTGCCCCTAACTCCTCCCCTGCAGGCCTGGTCACCTCTAACTTCCCTCTCTTGCCAGCCTGGTCGCCCCCAACTGCCCTCCCCTACAGGCCTGGTCCCTCTCAACTGCCCTCCCCTGCTGGCCTGATCATCCACAACTGCCCTCCCCTGCTGGCCATCTTGTGGCAGCCATCTTGTGTCCACATGGGGGTGGCCATCTTTGACCACATTGGGGTGGCCATCTTGTGTGATGGAATGATGGTCAATTTGCATATTACCTCTTTATTATATAGGATTATATGTCTACTAATTCCAAATATCTTAAATCTTTGCTTAGTAGTTTCTGCTGTCAGTTGTTCCTCCTGGTTTCTGATTATGGCATGCTACTTCCCTGTATACTTAATGAATTTTGAGTGGGATATCTTATTTTACTTTCAAATAGGATTTTAAAAAATTCTCTGATATTTACTATGAAGGTATGTTCTTCTACATAGGACTTTTATGTATTTCAGCACAGCCTGTGGAATGTAAAAGCAGTCTTAGTCCACTCTAAATTTGCAGTTTGAGGTTAGTGGGCTACCCAGCTAAATGATAATTTGGATTGCAAATCACTATGAGGTCCAGAATTTGGTTATAGTTTCTTAAGGATTTCTCACTTCCACCCATCCTTCTCTGAGGAAAGCTAAGATATGTATTTTCTTAAATTTCTCTAGGGATAAGATTGTGGGTATTTTTATATATGGTACACCCTTACATTGAAGCAATTATGAAACAAATATCTCAAATTCTCCAAGTTTGCTAAATGGCCTCAGTGCAAAAATAGTTTCACTAGTCAGTTTATTGGGCTTTCCCTCTCCAACATTTTGGCCTGATAAATCCTATATTGAAGAAAGCTGAGATGGAAGTGTAGATCAACACAGGTACTTGCCACATCCCACAACCACATCAAAATTATAACTAAAATACAGAAAAATCATCATTCAGAACTGCCTGAAATCTGGCTGAATGGAAATACTACAACTAGAGAAGTAAAGAAGAAAGTACATCAAGACTGGTAGGAGGGGCGGAGGCACAGAAGAGACTGGTCCTAAACCCATGTGTGGCATTTTTTAATGGGAAGGCCTTCTCCAAGGCCTCTTGTGAGAAGCAGGGGGTCCCAGCCCCACATCAGATCCCCAACCCAGGGTTCCAGAGCTGAGAAGAGAAGTTCCTGTAACTTTGAGCTGTGAGAACCAGCAGGGATTGTGGCTGAGTGATGTGGAGGCTGCTGGAGTCCCAGATGTTCCTGTTAAAGGGCCTGTGCATAAACTTACACAGTCCCCCTTCATCCGAGCTTCAGTGCCCAGTGGAAGCTTTGGGGCAACTCAGGGACATATGGGGAGGAACTGGGCTGTCTGGCATTGGGGTAGGAACTCTAGGGCTACTTTCTTCCAGACAAGGTTGCTCACAGTGGTCATTGTTCCTGTGCTGGGACCTCCCCCATCACAGAGCTGACTGACAGCCATATCTGGGTTTCCATCAGGATGGCCCACACTGTTTGCTCTGGTGATTCCCTGGGACTCCATCCCACCCAATTTTCAGCCAAACCCAAGCTGTGTGCAGCTTCTTTTCCATATGAATGGGCTATCCTGGCTCAGGCTTCAGAGTTTGCTAAAATCTCTTAAACAATTAGCGACTGGAGTCAGCATGCCTCAATCCTATCAATAAAAGGACCAAGACTTTCCACTAGCACCAGCCTTCCTTGCTTCACAGCTGGGCCTCGCCTGAGCATTTCCTAGCCCAATACAAGTAGCGGCCATCTGCAGATCTCTCTGTAGTGGCAAAGTCAGTGTAGTGGCAAAGTCAATGTAGTGGCAAAGTCAATGTAGTGGCAAAGTCACAATGTAGTGGCTGGCTTTGCCACTACATTGCCTTACATTGCCAGGAGACCCCAGCGCCAGTACACCCAGTGGATAGCATTAGATCATACCAGATTACAACTCTACATATCTATCAGCAAGATACTCAATGGGAAGACTCAGCACCAAAGGGCCCCTGAAGCAAGTCCTGCCCCATAATGGTGTCTCCCGTACAGCAGCTCTTCCATTATAGATGCTGCTGATCCTCACAGCAAATTGGCCTGGAGGTCAATTCCCCCCAGTGATACCAACAGCAATCAAGGCTTAACTACAAGACTGTGCACACAGCCCACAAAAGGGTGCACCAAGAGCATCCACCTCAGGTGACTGGGGAGGCTGAGCCACTTGGCCCTATAGGACACCTACCACACAAGGCCACTCTATCAAGTCAAGGAGACGTAGCAACTACCCGCAAAATACTGGATACAGAGTTCAAAACAATGGCTATAAGATTACTCAAGGATCTAAATGAGCACTTCAGAGGACTTAAGGAGAGCTTCAAGGGACTTAGTGAGACTTTCAATGATCTTAGTGAGAATGTCAAAGACATGAAAAAGGACCAGTCAGAAATTAAGCATACACTAACTGCAATAAAGAATAATTTATAGGGATTAAACAGTAGATAAGAGGATTCTGAGAATCAAATCACCAATTTGTAATATATGAGGCAAAAAACATCCAATCAGAGAGTAAAAATAAAAACAATTCAACAACATGAAAATAGTGTAAGGAACCCCTGGGACAACTTCAAGCATACTAACATTTGCATTATAAGAGTGCCAGAAGGAGAAGAGAGAGAGCAACATATCAAAAACCTATTTGAAGAAACAATGCCAGAAAACTTCCCCTACCTGGTGAAAGAAATAGACTTACAAGTCCAGGAAGTGCAGAGAGTCCCAAACAAAAGAAACCCAAAGAAGCCCACACCAAGACACATCATAATTAAAATGTCAAGGTTAAAGAGAGGAACCAAGATGGCAGCAAAGTTAAACAACTAAACTGCGGCCGTGCACAACAATTTCAAAAATACAACTAAAAGACAAAACGTCTAACAACCAGAACCACGGGAAAGCTGGCTGAGTGGTAGATTTACAACTAAGAAGGAAAAAGAAAGGAGCACAAACGTGGAAAAGCTGAGGTAAGGAGGCGCGCGAATCGGGCTGGTGGCAGGCGACTAGGCGCATGGCTTTTTTTCAACCAAAAGGGAGATAAGCTCCCGATCACTCTGAAATCCAGTTTCTGGGGACACGCGGGGGACCCAGACACCTACGGGGAGAAGCTGGACTCTCAGCCATCAGGTCGGAAAGTGAGAGTGACTATTTGCAGAGGTGTGCCCAGCAATCATTGTTTACTGCGATGAAGTGCGGGACGCGGGGACTTGGAAATGAGGAGAGGCAGAGACAGCTGACGGCAGCCATCGCCATTTGCCACGCCCTAGCCTAGTGACGCCGAGACCCCGCCCTTCCCTGAGACCCCGCCCCGCACATTCTACAAACCCGCCCAGGATTCACACAGCGGCTTTTGCATATAAATGGCCTGTTCTGTGGAAGCTTAACCAAATAAACTGCAACTCCAGTCAGACTGCTCCAAAACTGCCAAAGCCCAAGCAAAAAGGAGAAAACTGTAGTTCTTGCTGTAGCTCCTGCTGGGTGGCCCCTCAGATAGTAGCTGACCTGCACCCCATTGGAGATCCAGAAACTAGGGTATCTAGTGGTCGGTGTGAAACGACACCAGATTTCAACCGCTCTCTTAAGGGACACATTCAAGAGGCAGACTCAGTGAGCACCAAAGCCCTACTGGAACAAGTCCCGCCCTGTAAACGTGTCTCCAGCACAGCAATTCTTTCATTATAGACACAGCAGGTCCTCACAGCCAATTGACCTGGAGGTCAATTCCTCCCAGTGACACCAACGACAATCAAGACTTAACTACAACAAGGCTGTACACACAGTCCACAAAGGGGTGAACCAAGAGTGTCCACCTCAGGTAACTGGGAGGCTGACCCATTGAACCAATAGGACACCTAGTACACAAAGCTATCCTACCAACTCAGGGAAGCAACGAAAATGAGGAGGCAAGGAAACAGATCACAAACGAAAGAAATGGAGGAGAACAAATGAATGTACATAGAGTTCAAAACCACGGTTATAAGGTTTTTCAAGAATTTTATGGAAAAGGCCAATAAATTTAAGGAGACCCTCGAGGATATGAAAAAGGACCAACTAGAAATTAAACATACACTGACTGAAATAAAAAATGTTATACAATGACCCAACAGCAGACTAAAGGAACGCAAGAATCAAGTCAAAGATTTGAAATACATAGAAGCAAAAAACACTCAACCAGGAAAGCAAAAAGAAAAAAGAATCCAAAAATTTGAAGATAGTGTAAGAAGCCTCTGGGACAACTTCAAGCGTACCAACATCAGAATTATGGGGGTGCCAGAAGAAGAGAGGGAGCAAGATGCTGAAAACCTATTTGAAGAAATAATGACTGAAAACTTCCCCACCTGGTGAAAGAAATAGACTTACAAGTCCAGGAAGTGCAGAGAACCCCAAACAAAGGAATCCAAAGAGGACCACACCAAGACACATCATAATTAAAATGCCAAGGGCAAAAGCCAAAGAGAGAATATTACAAGCAGCAAGAGAAAAACAGTTAGTTACTTACAAGGGAGCACCCATACATGTGTCAGCTGATTTCTCAACAGAAACTATGCAGGCCAGATGGGAGTGGCAAGAAATATTCAAAGTGATGAATAGCAAGAACCTACAACCAAGACTACTCTACCCAGCAAAGTTATCATTCAGAATTGAAGGGCAGATAAAGAGCTTCACAGATAAGGAAAAGCTAAAGGAATTCATCACCACCAAACCAGTATTATATGAAATGCTGAAAGGTATTCTTTAAAAAGAGGAAAAAGAAGAAAAAAGTAAAGATAAAAATTATGAATAACAAATACATACCTATCAACAAGTGAATCTAAAAGTCAAGTGAATTAAAAATCTGAAGAACAGAATAAACTGGTGAACATAATAGAATCAGGAGCATAGAATCGGAGTGGATTGATAATTCTCAGGGGGAAAGGGGTGTCTATGTGGGGGGTACGGGAAGAGACTGGACAAAATCATACACCTATGAATAAGGACAGCGGGGGGCAGGTAAGGGCAGAAGGGAGGGTGGGAACCACAGACAAGAAAAAGCTAAAGGAGTTCATCACCACCAAACCAGTTATTACATGAAATGTTGAAGGGTATTCTTTAAGAAAAGGAAGAAGAGAAAAGAAAAATTCAAAAGTTCAGTATGGCTATCATCAACAAATCAACAAATGACAAGTGCTGGTGAGGATGTGGAGAAAAAGGAACCCTCATGCCCTGCTGGTAGGAATGCAGACTGGTGCAGCCACTGTGGAGAACAATATGGAGTTTCCTCAAAAAACTAAAAATGGAACTCCCATTTGACCCAATGATTCCACTTCTAGGAATATATCTCAAGAAAGTAGAAACACCAATCAGAAAGGATATATGCACCCCTATGTTCATAGCAGCACAATTTACAATAGCTAAGATTTGGAAACAGCCTAAGTGCCCATCAGCAGATGAGTGGATTAAAAAACAGTGGTACATCTACACAATGGAATACTATGCTGCAGTAAAAAAGAAGGAATTCTTACCATTTGCAATAGCATGGATGGAACTGGGTAGCATTATGCTAAGCAAAATAAGCCAGAGAAAGATGAATATCACATGATCTCACTCATTTGTGGAATATAATGAACAACATAAACTGATGAACAAAAACAGATCCAGTGACAGAGAAGCATCAGTTAGATGCTCAAACCTCAGAGGGAATGTAGGGGAGGGTGGGGGTACGGGGGAGAGATCAACCAAAGGACTTGTATGCATGCATATAAGCCTAACCAATGGATACAGACAACAGGGGGGTGAGGGCATGATTGGGGGGGGGGGTAATGGGGGGATAAGGACACATATGTAATACCTTAATCTATAAAACCAATAAAGGGAAAAAAGGGGGATCCAGAAAAAAAGTTCAAAAGTATGAAAAATAAAATGGCAATATATACATATCTATCAACAATTGAATCTAAAAATCAAAATAAAGGAACAAGGAATCTAATGAACAATATAAACTGATCAATAAAATAGAATCAGAGGCATGGAAATATGGAACAGACTGACGAATCTCACAGGGAAGGGGAGGCAGGAGAGATTAACCAAATATCTTATATGCATTTATGCATTACTTATGGACACAGATAATAGGGTGGTGAAGGCCTGTGGCAGGGTGGGAACCAGGTGGAGGTGGGCAATGGGGGATATCTGTAATACTCGAAACAATAAAGAATTTTTAAATTAAAAAAATCCTATATTGCTCCTCTTTGATGCTTTTAAGATATTTTTACATTTTGAAGCATCTTTAGTTAGTTTCTTTTTTAAGCAGCCATACTGGTCTGGATACCTAACAACTACTTTATTGAGGTATTTCTTATTGCTCCATGACATCAATTGGTAGTATATATTTTGTAACACCTAAATCAGAATCATTCAGAGATGTTTATTAACATTTTAGAATGTTAGCCAACCTCATGCTTACTGAAACAGAACCTCTAGGATAGTATCCTAGTATCTGAATTTTGGCAGTTTTTTGAAGTATTTCTAATGTGTACAGAGGTTTGATTTTATTTGTACTTTAAAGTCTTATATTTGGTATTTTTTATTGTAGGAGCCTGAGATCTGAATGTATTGTTTTGTATACTTGTTCTAGCACCATATGTTGAACAATCCATTATTTTTACATCTATTTGATACACTAACTTTTATTATATTTCAGGAGTGTGTGTGTGTGTGTGTGTGTGTGTGTGTGTGTGTGTGTGTGTGTGTCTATTTCTGATTTTTCTATTTTGGTCTGTTGAGCTGCCTAATCTTTGAGCAATACCATGCTGTTTTAATTAGTGTTGACTTATCATGTGTTTTAATATGTGATTAAAAATATATTCGTTAGTTTTATTTTATGATTTTCTACCACACTAAAATATTTAAAACATTAATTGCATCATTTTCTTGCTTCAACTGTCTTTGGTAACTTCGTATAATTAAATAAGTTTTTCTACAATTTTTGAGAAAGTTCTTTAATTAGCTGTATCTTCTAGTGTACTTTTCCACATTGACTTAAGAAATACTTTAGATTGGGGTACTTAATGTTTATTTTACCTGACTCATTGCCCACAAAATTTTTATTTTAATCTTAATGTTAAGTATGCCCATATTTCTTCTAGATGTCTTTCTGTCCATCCTTCAGAATTGAAGTTGAGTTATTTACCTTCTCTACAGAGCTCTCACGAATACTCCCAGGCTCAAGGGAACCCACTTAACTTTTATAGCAATTATTTTCTATACCACTTATTTTTACTTGGTAATTACTACTGAATCACAGACTGTAAAATCTGAAAGCTACCTAAAAAGATCAATCTGTCTATCTCTGTTTTCTTACCAAAGTGAAAACTGAGCATGAGTATATGGGAATTATCATAGTCTCCTAATGACTCAATTGCTTAGGTAGACTTAGGATGTATTTCTTGTATTTTACAGTTCTTTCTATTACCATTGTTTGCTTTATCATTATTCCATTGTGTTTTATTTTTATTTTTTTGGACCTAGATTTCTTCTTTTTTTAAAAATATATTTTATTGATTTTTTACAGAGAGGAAGAGAGAGGGATAGAGAGTTAGAAACATCGATGAGAGAGAAGCATCGATCAGCTGCCTCTTGCACACCCCCTACTGATGTGCCCGCAACCAAGGTACATGCCCTTGACCAGAATCGAACCTGGGACCCTTGAGTCCGCAGGCCGACGCTCTATCCACTGAGCCAAACCGGTTTCGGCTAGATTTCTTCTTTAACTAGATTGGAAGTTCCTTAAAGGCAGGGCTCATGTCTACACATTTTTATTTTTTACAACTCATAGCCCTAATACTATGCCTTTATTTATTAGGCACCTGATTGATATTAATAGATATTGGTAAAAAGCTAACCAGATGTCAAATTGGGGCTATTTCCTCATGGGCATCCTATATAATAAAGAGGTAATATGCAAATTTACCATCACTCCAACATACAAGATGGCTGCCCCAATGTGGTCAAAGATGGTCGCCCCCATGTGGACATAAGATGGCCACCACAAGATGGCCAGCAAGGGAGGGAAGTTGGGAGTGACCAGGCCTGCAGGGGAAGGCAGTTGTGGGCGATCAGGCCAGCAGGGGAAGGAAGTTGGGGGGGACCCAGGCCTGCAGGAGAGGGAAGTTGGGGGTGACCAGGCCAGCAGAGGAGGGCAGTGGTGGGCAACCAGGCCTGCAGGGGAGGACAGTTGGGGGGATCAGGCCTGCAGGGAGGGCAGTTGGAGGCAACCAGGCCTACAGGGGAGGGCAGTTAGGGGTGACCAGGCTGGCAAGGGAGGGAAGTTTGGGGTGACTGGGCCAGCAGGGGAGGGCAGTTAGTGGCAATCGGACCAGCAGGGGAGCAGTTAGACGTTGATCAGGGTGGCAGGGGAGTGGTTAGGAGGTGATCAGGCTGGCAGGCAGAAGCAGTTAGAGGCAATCAGGCAGGCAGGCAGGCTCGCAGTTGGGAGCCAGCAGTCCTTGACTGTGAGAGGGATGTCCCAAATTGGAGAGGGTGCAGGCTGGGCTGAGGGACACCCTTCCTCCCCCTCGTGCATGAATTTCATGCACCGGGCCTGTAGCCACTATTATAATTGCATGGAAAGTGACATCTAGTGGTTCGCTTGTGTATTACAATTGCTTTTCTTTTCTTTTTCTTTTTTTTTTTTACACAGGTAATGATTATTTTTAAAATTTTTAATTTTCAATTACAGGTTACATTCAGTATTATTTTTATGAGTTTCAGATGTACACATTAATGGTTAGACAATAATATATTTTATAAAGTATTATCCTTGATATTTGCAGTACCCAACTGGCACTATACATAGTTATTACAATATCATTAACTGTATATTCCCTATGATGTACTTTATATCCCCATGAGTATTTTGTAACTACCAATTTTTATTTGTTAACCTCTTCATCTTTTAACCAAGTCCTCCAAACTCTGAATACTAGAGTTTTTATAACCTAGATGGAATAAATAAAATATAAATTAAATTTTTAAGTTGAATTAAAAAAATTGTAATTACCAGATGTCTTCAGTAGTGGCAGTTATTGTGAATCAGTATGTCCTGAAATTGACAAGTTTGGACTTTGAAATCTAGTATTCATGTTTACACAAAGTAATATTATATATTTTTAATTCACTTCTGTTCCTGATACACTGTAATGTAATTTTTGTGTATGGAAATTATCCTTCCCAGTAGAGAGCAATGATATACTACTGTCTTTGTATCTCTACCTGCACCTAACATAACATAGTGACAGTCAAATAACAGGTGGATCAAATAAGTATGTGTTGAATTAGTTATATATGTTTGAAGGATCTGTGTGTGTTTTATTTATCTTTATTGCCTAACAAGTTTTCTGGACTCTAATAATACTCAATTCATGTTTGATGAGTAAGTCTAAATAAGTCTATTTAACCTGTAATGTGGTTGATGTATAATACTAAAACATGAGTTCAAAACATCGTCATCTATGTATAATAAATAATGGCTGCATAACAGACTTTAGATTGTAAATGTGGCAAACAGGGTGTAGCTCACTTGGTTAGAGTGATATCCTGATATGCCAAGGTTGTGGGTTAAATATCCAGTCAGGGAACATACAAGACACAATCAATGAATGCATAAATAAGTGGAACAACAAATATCTCTCTCTCTCTCTCTCTCTCTCTCTCTCTCTCTCTCTCTCTCTCTCTCCATTCCCCTTCCTCTCCCTGTCTCAAAAAGAAAAACAGAACAACAAAAAACACAAGAAATGTCACACACATATTTTAAAATATATTTTTATTGATTTCAGAGAGGAAGGGAAAGGGAGATAGAGATAGAAACGTCAGTGATGAGAGAGAATCATTGATCAGCTGCTTCCTGCAAGCCCCCTGCTGGGAATTGATCCTCGCAACCGCAACCGGGGCATGTGCTGTGACCAGAAATTGAACTGTGACCTCCTGGTTCACAGGTTGACGCTCAACTATTTGGGCACAAACATATTTTTCTGGAACAGCCTGTTGGAATGTAAGTGAAAAATTCCCCCAACATCAGGCCATTGTTGTTTGTTCTTATAATTAGTAAAAGGAGTTTCAGCATGTTAGATGTTCTAACTAAAAGAATGAGCTCAGTACTTCAATAAGCATTGGGGAAGAAAATCTGGTCATGAGTGGAGTAAAGGAAAGCATGGAATGTTGGGAAGGAAGCTAAGTTACTTTTTAAGTTATAGGCTCCCAAGGCTGAGCATTGATAAACATTATTTGGTATTACATTACATAAAGGTTTCTCTTATTTAATGAGAAGCATGCTACCTTACTGTACATAAATACTGAGGTATCTGCCTATGTTAAACTAATTACTATTTATTTTTCTAAGCCATTAAGTTTCATGCCAGAGTAAAGTATAGTTCTGGAAGGCAGAAGTCATCTACTATCTTCTTGTTGAATAGAACTTTATTTTAAAGGAAGACATTTTTCTGGCTTCAGGAACTCAATTATTAATATAAGTGAATAAAATAGTTAGTAGTAGCTATTATAAACAGGCTGTGGGAATAATATTTTCAGTAAATCTTGAAGCTGATAAGACTGTGCTACTAGAGATGAGAGAGTGGGGGCAAAGAAAAGAATGGTGGTTAAAGATAGTATTATGTATTTTATGCCCCATGATTGCTCAAGAATGTAGAGAAGAAACAACTTCTTGGCTAGTTGCCAAGGTTACTGTTAATATGGATTGATAGGTAATTTCTTACAAGAGATAATAGGAGGAAAAAGGGAGTTCCTAAGAGCTTGGACAGTGGCAAATCATATTACAGAGAAGTTTTATGAATTTCTTATTCATTTTTTAAAAATACGTTTTTGCTTTAAAATTATGAAAATTTGTTATATAACATGTGTTGGCAAGGATGTGGATGAAAAGGAACCCTTGTGCACTGTTGGTGTGGCTGCAAATTGGTGCAGCCACTATAGAAAACAGTATGGAGATCTCTTGAAAAACTAAAAATAGATATATACCATATGACCTAGCAATTCTACTCCTGGATATTTATCTAAAGAAAAGGAAAACCTTAATCTGAAAAGATATATGTACCCCTATGTTTATTGCAGCATTATTTACAATACCCAAGATATGGAAGCAACTGAGGTGTCCATCGATAAATGAGTGGATGAATGATATATTTACCTACACAATGCAATGTAACACAGCAATAAAAAAGAATGAAATATTGCCATTTTTGACAACATGTGTGTTCTAGAGGGCATTATGCTAAGTAAAGTAAGTCAGGTGGAGAGAGACAAATACCATGTAGTTTCACTTATATATGGAATCTAAACAAACAAACAAAACAACACAACACAAAAATAGATTAATAGAAATAGAAATCAAAGGGATGGTTACTTAAAGGGAGGGGGTGAACAGATGAATGAAAAAGGTGAAGGGGGATATAGTCAACAATATTTTTCTGGGTTTTTTTGTTTTTTTTTTACAAATTTGAATTGTTGAGTTAAGTTGAGATGTTAGTCAGAGTCTGGTTTTCAGGTTTATATTTAATGATTTTTCTCCCCATTTCTCTTTCTTTATAGGCTTGCTATGGGTGTTCTCCAGGATCAAAGTGTGACTGTAGTGCTGTAAAAGGAGAAAAGGTAAGATCTGAGATGGGCCTTTGAAAACATAAGAAAAACAGGAAAATAATGTTTTTAATATGTTGTTTTTTTAAAACAGGGTTTCTACCTCAGCACCTAATAAGCATAATGAATTCTATTCTATTGCTTATTGTAGGCAGTTGTAAGGATTAGACTAATTGTTGCAGGGGTCAGAACATATTTTCTGTAAAAGGCCATAAAATAGATGTTTTAGGTTTTGTGACCCAATAACGTCTCTTGTCACATATTTCTCTCTTCTTTTTAAAATATTCTTTTAAAAGTGTAAAAAAAACATTTTTAGCTCTTGGACTATATAAAACAAGCTTCTGACTGCATTTGACTTGAGATATATAGTCTGTCAACCTCTGATCAATTTTGTTAAAAGCACTTAATAACCAAAAGAAGGGGTAAAACACTTAAGAAGGAACCAAACATTTATTAGGCTACTAATCTGTGCCGGACACCATGCTAGACAATTTTGTGTATACTTATGTAGTCTATGTAAGTTAATGATTGGTGAATCTCTATTTTTATCTCACTTTTCCACAACAGCACCCCTGTTGTATACATATGATGATTACAAAGTATTGGTGAGGATTAAATAGCATAAACCTAGCCACTATGAGTCAGTGACTCACATTAAAATTGGAAGATTAAAAAGAGATAGTGAATTGTGGCCCTATGAGAGTTGTAAGGAGAAAATGGATTATACTCTAGTTTCCACTCTTTGGGCTCAATAAATATTTTTGAATAAACAAGTGAATGCTACTAATTACATATGAAAAAGTTTGGGACACTATTCAAGACCATATTCTGTTTAGGAATATAAAGTTTCACTGGCATATTAATGTGTTTAAAAGTCCTGGAGTAAAGAAACCTCTTTGTTTTGCAATGTTATATTTCCAAGCTCCATTTCATCATGTAACCCACTTTTCTCTTACCAGACCACCTATTACAGTAGTCCCCTTTTATTCATGGTTTTACTCTCCATTGTTTTACTTACCCACAGTCTTCTGAGGTTAAAAATATTAAATGAAAAAACCCAGAAATAAGAAATTCATAAGTTTTAAATTGTGTGCCATTCTAGGTAGAGTGATGAAATCTTGCACTATTATGCTCCGTCCTGTCCAAGATATGAACCATCCCTCTGTCCAGGGTATCCATGCTGTATACACTATCTGTCCACTAATCACTTACTAGCCATATCACCAGAAGGTCAGTAGTTGCCTAACACTACATCAAAAGACTTATGTCAATCACCTTACTTCATCTAGGAATTGTATCATATCATATTATCACAAAAAAGGGTGAGTACAGGATACTAAGATATTTTGAGTGAGAGAGACCATATTCATATAACTTTTATTACAGTATATTGTTATAATTGTTCAATCTTATTATGTTATTATTGGTAATCTTCTACTGTGCCTAATTTATGAATTAACCTTTATCATAAGTATGTATGTATGAGAAAAAGCTTTGTAAAAGGTTCAGTATTATATGTGGTTTCATGCATCAACTGAGGGTCTTAGAATGTACCCCCATGGATAAAGTGATACTACTATATATTAATCTAATATTGTTATGCTGAACATCTATTTGAATAACATAGTTTGAGGGGAGTAGTTTTATAGTAAATGGTGCTATCTGTAATGGTAAATAAAATAAGAGTGATTCCTTTCTGATATTGGTAGAGTGACTTTTATAAAATTAAGTCTTCTTCAGACAAAAAGTATACACTCTGGACAAAATATAATAGCTATTTAATGGCACAGGAGAGTGACCAAAAAAAATGATAAAGGATTCTACCCTTGAAAGAAAGGAAGTTCACTGGGCAAGTTTGCATTTATGTTGCTTTTCTCCTGAGTGCACTGTTCAGTGTGCATGGCATGGGATGGTCAGAAACCAGACACGATGACACAGTCTTACTGGCTTGAGAAGTCAGAGGACAGAAGTGAGGATGCCAGAATGGCTTTGAAGTGATGGGGGTTATGCTGGAATGAAGGAAGCCACAAAGAGGATAGCAAAAAAATTCTGCTTCTAAACTCCACACAAATTCTTGGTTGAATCCTGAAATTTACATGTAAAGGATGATTCATACAACCCAGCAAAAAGGAATGGCTAGAAGACTGCAATAACTAAACATAAAATTTAATTGCTGTCCAGTGAAGGGAAAACAGAGTTTTAAGGTTTAGTTCAGCTGAGTTAACTAATTCCTTAAATAAAATTTCAATACTTTGCAGAGGCAGAAAAAGAATCCAGGATGTCTACATATTAACTACAACGTCCAATATGCAATTAAAACTTACTAGACATAAGAAGTAGTAGGTAAAAGTGACCCATAGTCAGAAAAAGATCAGTCAGTGATAACTAACTTGAAATAACACATATGTTAGAAATTCTAGACAGTGATTTTAAGCCAATAGGATAAATATATTTATTATTTTAAAGGGAAATCAGCTCAGAATGAATGAACAGAGAATCATAACAGAGCACTGGAAACTGAAAGAAATAGGAAAATCTATATTTAAAAGCAAAATATAAGAGCAATTTACCAGATGGGCTTTTAACAGCAGAGTGGAGATGACTGAAGAAAGGGTCAGTGAAATTAAAGATTCATTTGAAGAAAGATCCAATCTGAAGAACAAAGAGAAGGAAAAGAATAGGTCCTCAGTGACCTGTGAAACAGTATTAAATGATTTAATACAAATGTAAATGGAATCCTATAAGAACAGGAGGGAAAAACAGAGAAGTAAAAATAATAATAATTAATGAGGCATTAGTAATGGCAAGCATTTTCCACACTTGGTTAAAAATATAAATTTACAGAAAAACATAAATTTAAGAAGTTCAGCACAACCCAAGCAGGATAAAAACAAAGAAAACTACACCCAGGCACATCATAATGAATATACTGAGAAAAAAACATCTGTGATTAAAAGAAAATCTGAAAGAAGCTAAAGAAAAAATACACATTGTATACTAGTACTGGGGCAGAATAACATAACTAAGGATAGACAGAATTCTCATCAGAAAGAATGGATAATGTACAACAATATAAAATCATCATTGAGTTTTATGAGTTCTTTATATATTTTGGAAATTAAAACTTTGTCAGAGCTACTGTTTACAAATATCAACTCCCATCTGATTGGCTGCTGTTTGTTTTGTTGTCCATGTCTTTTGCTGTGCAGAAGCTCTCCAGTTTGATATAGTCCCATTCATTTATTTTTGCCTTTACTTCCTTGCCTTTGGGGTCAAGTCCATAAAATGTTCTCTACCATCAAGGTCCATACCAAACAAATAACAATCCAATCAAAATGTGGGCAGAGGACCTGAAAATACACCTCTCCCAAGAAGACAGACAAACACCCAATAGATATATGAGAAGATGTTTAACCTCACTGGCAATCAGGGAAATGGAAATTAAAACTACAATGGGATACCACCTTACACCAGTTAGAATGGCCATTATCAACAAGACAAGCAACAAGTGTTGAAGAGGTTGTGGAAAAAAGGGAACCCTCATTCACTGCTGGTGGGAATGTAAACTGGTACAACCACTATGGAAGGCAGTCTGGCAATTCCTCAAAAAATTAAAAATAGAGCTACCATATGACCCAACAACCCCAATCCTGGGTATATACCCGAAAAACTCAAAATCATTTACATGCAAAGACATATGCACCCCTATGTTCATTGCAGCATTATTCAAGGTGGCCCCAAGAGTTGGAAACAGCCAAAGTGCCCTACAATAGAGGACTAGATAAAGAAGATGTGGTATATATACACAAAGGAGTACTACATGGCCATAAGAAAGGATGAAATAACGTCATTTACAACAACATGGATGGACCTTGAGAACATTATGCAAAGTTAAATAAGTCAGACAGAAAAAGCAAGAACTATATGATTCACCCATATGTAGGATATAAAACTGAAACTTATGGACACAAACTGCAGTGTGGTAGTTGCCAGAGGGAAGGGGTAGAGGGAGAAAGGGGTCCTAATATGAGGTGACAGGAGATTTGACTTTAGGTAGTGGGCACATGGTCCTATATACATATGTTGTAAATTAGTAATCTACACATGAAACCTATATGTTCATGTTGACTAATGTCACCCCAATAAAATTTAATTTAAAAAAATCATCATTGAAAATATCTGCATATACAGTGAAATTGCACATAAAAATAAAAGCAAATTTAAGACATTTTCTGGTCATAACACCTGAGAGAATTTTTCATCAGCATACTTGCACTAAAATAAATTTCTTCAGGCTGAAAGACTGTTTAAACCAAAACAACAGAGCTTCAAAAGCATAACAAAAGCCCTGGCTGGGTGGTTCAGTTGGATGCAGTGTCATCCCAAACACCAAAAAGTTATGGGTTTGATTACCGGTCAGGGCACATACCTAGTTTGTGGGTTCAATTCCTGATTGGGATGTGTATAGGAGGCAACTGAACGTCGATGCTTCTCTCTCTGAAACCAATAAAAACAACAATAACAGCATATTGTTGGGTGAGGATTTAAAAAAAAAAAAAAAGCATAACAACAGAAGCCCAAACTGACAGAATTAAAGAGAGAAATAGACAAATCCACAATCATAGTTATAGATCCTAATACTCCTATCTGTCATTGGCAGAATCACTATGAAAAAAAAATTTGTAAAGGCATAGGTGATTAGAACTACACTACTAACAATCTAGACCTGACATATACCAGGTGTACCGGTTAATAATGCGGATTTTGCAATCAAAGAAAACAGGGTAATTTCAAGAGAAACATCAAAAGTGCTTTATGCAACGTAATGTCCATTGCTAGCTACACATTTCCCCCATATTTCAGGTAATTTGTGGATACCGTCCCAATAGAACTTTTCTTGTTATGAGGCAAACCATTCAGAGACCCAATTTTCCACTTCTTCGTACGTTTTGAAGTGCTGCTCAGAAAGTGCATGTGCCATGCATCGGAACAAGTGGTAATCTGAAGGAGTAAGGTCTGGTGAATATGGTGGGTGGGTTAATACTTCCCTGGAAAGATCTTTTAACGTGTCTTTAACTGGTTTTGAAGTGTGTGGTGGTGTGTCATCATGAAGCAAAATTACTTTGCTGTGTCTTCTGGCCCATTCTGGTCGTTTTTCGATCAAAGCGTGGTTCTAATTGATTATTTGTTGTCAGTAGCGATCAGTATGAATGGTTTCACCTGGTTTTAGAAGCTCATAATACACCACACCTTCCTGATCCCACCAAACATAGAGCATTGTCTTCTTTCCGAAGCGATTTGGCCTTGCAGTCAATGTTGATGGTTGACCTAGATCAGTGGTCTGCTAACTCATTAGTCAACAGAGCCAAATATCAACAGTACAATGATTGAAATGTCATTTTAGAGCCAAAATTTTTAAACTTAAACTTCTTCTAACGCCACTTCTTCAAAATAGACTCGCCCAGGCCGTGATATTTTGTGGAAGAGCCACACTTAAGGGGCCAAAGAGCCGCATGTGGCTTGCAAGCCGCGGTTTGCCAACCTCTGACCTAAATCAACCCATGATTTTGTGCGTTTGGGATTCTCAAAATAAATCCACTTTTCATTGCCAGTCACAATTTGATGCAAAAGAGACTTTCTTTCGTGCCATTGAAGCAACATTTTACTGATGACTTTTTGGTTTTCCATTTGTCTTTCGTTCAGTTGATGTGGCACCCATTTTCCTTCCTTTAAATTTTTTCCATTGCTTGTAAAAGATCGGAAATTGTTTGCTGAACAGCGTTTAATCTTTCTGCAAGTTGTTTTTGAGCTTGACACGTATCTTCATCCAATAGTGCTTGTAATTGTTGGTCTTCAAACTTTTTCGGTTGACCTGGACGTTCTTTGTCTTTCACATCGAAATCATCACTTTTAAAGTGTTTACTAGTAAACCAGTAAACAAGTATCTTGAGATGGAACATGTTCACCATAAGCTTCCCGAAGTATATGATAACTTTCAGCCGCACTTTTCTTCGAAATAAAGTAATGAATTAAAACTTCCCGCAAGTGCTCTTATTTTGGCACGAAGTTCGACATTTTTAAGTATAAAAATATCTATGATTTTAACACCTTCAGAAAATTTGACATATGAAGTTTTGAAGCTTGCTGTCAATACAACAAAATAGCATACATATCAAATTGCATATAATATCAACATACTAGTATGTGTAACTCCATCTATTGAAAAAAATCCGCATTATTAACCGGTACATCTGGTATAGAGTCCTATATCCAATAACTACAGAATGTAATTTCTTTCAAAGGCATATGAAATTTTCTCCATGATAGACTATATAATGGGCCATAAAATGAGACCTTATCAATATCAAAAGATTTAAAGCATCAGTATAGTATACTAGTATTATCTTAGCACATGGAATGAATAAGAAATTAATAATAATAAGATCTGTCAAAAATCCCTAATTATTTAGAAATTAGAAAGCACCATTATAAATAACTGATAGAGCAAGGAAGAAATCACAAGGAAAATTAGAAAATATTTTAAGTTGCATAATGATTGAAATGCAACATACTGAGAATAGTGGGATTGAGTTAAAGCAGGGCTTAGTGAAAATAGCTTTAAATACCTATTTTTAAAAAGAAGAGAGATTTCAAATCAGTGATTTAAGTTTCCCAGTTAAGAAGCTATAAAAAGGCAAGCAATTTCAATTTAAAATAAGAAATAGTAAGGACAAAAAGAGAAATAAAAATATATGGACTAGAAAATAATAGAAAAACATTATACAGCCAAAATTTGTTAATTGCTTCTTAGCATGACTGATAAGACAATAGAAAACACAAGTAACCAATTTTAGGAATAATAATATAAATATGAAAAATAAGGGAATATTATAAACAACTTTATAACAATAAATTCAACAACTTAGTAGAGATGGAAAAATAACTTGAGAAACAACATAACCTAAAACGAACTTACAAACTAACTCAAACAAAATATGAATAGCCCTATATTTACTAAGGAAATTGAACTCTCAAACACTTCCCACACACAAAAAATTTCAGACCAAAGTTTTCACTGGTGAATTATATGAAACATCTATATAAGAGACTACATCAATTTTTCATAAACTCTTTCAGAAAATAGACTGATGCCCAACTAATTTTATTAAACTAATATGTCCTATTACCCAAACTAGACAAAGACAAAATTACAAAATCATAAAGCTACAACTAAATTTTTCTCATTTTATCAAAGATGCAGAAATCCTTAAGAAAATTTTAGGAAGTCAGACCCATTAGAATATAACGTGAATAATATATTATTACTAAGTGGGGCTTATGCCAGGAATGCATAGTTGGTTTAACATTGAAAATCAAAAAACACCAATCAGAAAGGATATATGCACACCTATGTTCATAGCAGCACAATTTACAATAGCAAAGATTTGGAAACAGCCTAAGTACCCATCAGCAGATGAGTGGATTAGAAAACTGTGGTACATCTACACAATGGAATACTATGCTGCTGTAAAATGAAGGAACTCCTACCATTTGCAACAGCATGAATGGAGCTGGAGAGCATTATGCTAAGTGAAATAAGTCAGAGAAAGATAATTATCATGTGATCTCACTCATTTTCAGATTATATTGAACAACATAAACTGATGAACAAAAACATTCAAAGACAGAGAAGCATTGATCAGATGCTCAAACCTCAGAGGGAAGGTAGGGGAGGGTGGGGGTAAGGGGTAGAGGTCAACCAAAAGACTTGTATGCATGCATATAAGCATAACCAATGGACATAGACACCAGGGGGGTGAGGGTATGTACGGGAGTGGGGTGGGAGGCAATGTGGGGGTAAGGACACATATGTAATACCTTAATCAATAAAAAAAGAAAAAAAGAAAATCAAAAATTGTAATCCACCATATTAAAAAGAATTAAAAAATTAAAACTTAGTATAAGCCCACCATATAATTATCTCAATAGATGCAGAGAAAACATTTAACAAAACTCATTATCTGTCTCTGATAAAAACAAAACAAAACAAAAAAAACACAAAAAAAACTTCTCAGCAAATTTTTTAAAAAGGGGGTTTTCTTGACCTTAAGGGACATCTACCAAAGCCCTTCAGCTTAAATTATGCTCAATGGAGAAAGATGGCATTCCTTTCTCCTAAGATCAGAAACATGTCTGTTCTCACTACTTCTATTTAAATTTGCCAGTGAAGTAGGATGAGACTACTGGAAAGGAAGAAGTAAAACTGTCTTTTTTTTTTTTTTGTAGATGGCATGATTTGTCAATGAAGAAAAATTAATGGGCAATACTAAAATGCTCTTAAAACTTTTGAGTTTAAAAAGATCACAGAATAAACAAAACCAATAAAATAAGATCAATAAACCAAAATCAGTTACATTTCTATGTTCTAATAATGGAAAAATAGGAAATTGGAATTATAAAATCATCTTTCATATTAGCATAAAATTTTCAAACACATAGGAATAAATCAGACAAAATGTGCAATTCCTGTACACTAAAAACTACAAAAATATTGCTGGCAGTAATAAAAGAAGATCTGAATTAATGGAAATATATATCATGTTCATGGATTAGAAGATTCAATATAATTAATGGGCCAATTCTCTCCAAATTTATCTACAGATAAAATGCGATTCCAAGACAGTATAAAACTACAGTAACCATGATAGGAGAAGGAAAGACATACAGATGAATAGAAAAGAATAAAGTGTCCACAGTTGTATGATGAACTGATTTTTTTGACAAAAGTGCAAAGGCAATTCAGTGGAGAAAAATAATCTTTTCAACAAATAGTACTGAAAGAATTGAATATGCACATTGAACAAAAATGTACTTTGACTCATTGTTTGAACTCTCTATAAAAATTAACTCAAAATGGATCATAATTCTAAACTTAAACCTAAATCTATAAATCCTTCAGATTAAATCATAGGAAAAAATCCTTTTGCCCTTTAGGCAGATATTTCTTAGATTTTACACCAAAAACATGATCCATTAAAGAAAAGACAAATAAATTCTATTTCATCAAAATTAAGAATTTGTACTTTCCCAAAGACATTGTTAAATAAATGAAAAGACAAATCACAGTTTAAGAAAAAAATATTTGCAAATCACATATCTAATATAAGTCTTGCATCCAACATATAAAAAGAAATCTGAAAAAAGGTGAAGAGATTAAGGGAACAAAACCTCATAGACACAGACAAACAGTATGGTGATTACCAGAAGGAAAGGGAGATGAAGGTAGGTAGAAGAGGATATAGGGGGGATAAATGGTGATGGAAGGAGACTTGACTTGGTGTGGTAAACACACAATACAATATACAGATGATGTATTATAGAACTGTACACCTGAAACCTACAAAATTTTATTAACCAATTTCACCCCAATAAATTCAATAAGAAAGGAAATCTCAAAACTTAATTAAAAATCTCCAAATAATATTAAATTAGAAACAAATTGGCAAAAGATTTTAAGAAAATTCATCAAAGAATATTTATAAATGGCAAATAAACATATGAAAACTTATTCAGCATTTTTAATTAGGGAAATGCATAATAAAACCATAATGAGGTAGTTCTGTAAACCCATTAGAATGTCTAAATATTAAATCAGAAACATACCAAGTATAGGCAAGGATGTGGAGCAACTAGAGCTATCATAGATTGATGGTGTGAATCTAAAATGCTGCAAACACTTTGGAAAACATTTTGGCAGCTTCTTGAAAAGGTAAACATAAAATTATAATATGACCCCATCCTCTTAGGTCTTTACCAATGAGAAATGAAAGTATATGTCTACATAAAACTTGTATATGAGTTCATGAGCTTCATTTGCAATAGCCCAAAACAGGAAACAACTGCCCATTACCAGATGGATGAATAAAAAAATTTTAGTATATTTATACAATGGAATGCTACTCAGCAATAAAAAGGGATGAACTATTGATACACACCACAATAGGTCTGAATCTCAAAATAAATATGCTCAGTGAAAAGTTAGACAAAATGAGTACATTCTGTATAACTCCATCCTATATAATAAAGAAGTAATATGCAAATTAACCCTCACGCCCTCACAAGATGGCTGCCTATGACCAGGCCGGCAGGGGGGTTAGTGAAGGATGACCAAACAACTGAACAGCAGGGGGGTTAGTGAGGGACAATCAAACGACTGAACAAGCAGGCTGTGTGGGGCGACCGACCAGGCTAGCATGGTGGGGGTGCAGTTGGGGGTGACCAGGCTGGTAGGGGGGGCAGTTGGGGGTGATTAGGCTGGCGGGGGAGCAGTGAGGGGTGACTAGGCCGGCAGGGGGGGCAGTTGGGGGTGATTAGGCTGGCGGGGGAGCAGTGAGGGGTGACTAGGCCGGCAGGGGGGGCAGTTGGGGGGTGACCAGGCCAGCAGGGGGGCCAGTTAGGGGCTATCAGGCCGGCATGCAGAGGCAGTGAAAGGCAATCAGGCTGGCAGGAGGGGCAGTTAGGGGTGACCAGGCAGGTGAGCAATTAGGAGCCAGTGGTCCAGGATTGTGAGAGGGATGTCTGACTGCCGATTTAGGCCCGATCCGTCGGATATCCCCCAAGGGGTACCGGATTGGAGAGGGTGCAGGCTGGGCTGAGGGGACCCCATCCCCCATGCACGAATTTCATGCACCAGGCCTCTAGTTTATATATAAGTCTAGAAAATGCAAACTTCTATAGTGACAGAAAGCAAATCAGTCTTTGCTTGGGGTGGGGATAGATAGATAGAGGTATGAGGAAGGTATTTTAAAGTGGGGAAAAGAAAAAAATTAATATTTATAATGTTCATTTTAATATTTTTGATTAAAGACTTTCTATTTTAGAGCTATGTTAGTTTCACAGCAAAACTTAAAGAAAGATACAGATATTTCCCAGAGACCCCTCTGCCTCCATACTCATACATAGCCTCTCAAACCCTCTCATCCCCCACCACAGTAGTACACATGTAGCAATTGATGAATCTACATTGATGCATCATTATCACCCAAAGCCCATAGTTTACCTTAGTGTAAACTCTTGGTATTATTCATTCCGTGGGTTTGAACAAATGTGTAATGATATGTATCCATCATTATATTATCATACAGAGTATTTTCACTGCCCTAAAAATCCCCTGTGCTCCACCTATTTATCTATCCTCACACCCACTTCTGGCAACCAATGGTCACTTTACTATTTCAATAGCTTTGCCTTTTCCAGGTTGTCATATAGCTAGAATCAGATAATATGTAGCCTTTCTAGACTGGCATCTTCACTTAGTAATATGCATTTAAAGTTCCTCTATGCCTTTTTATGGCCTAATAGATCTTTTATTTTTAATGCTGAATAATACACCATTGTCTGGATGTGTATATACAGTTTCTTTATCCATTCACTTATTGAAGGATATCTTAGTTGCTTCCAAGTTTTGACAAATGTGAATAAAGCAGTTATAAACATTTGTGTGCAGGTGTTTGTGTGGATGTAAGTTTTATATACTTTTGGGTAAATACCAAGGAGTGCTTTTGCTCAATCATAGGATAAGAACATATTTAGGGTTTTCTTCATCTCTTTTTTTATTATTGATTAAGGTATTACATATGTGTCCTTATCCCCCCATTGCCCCCCCACTCCCGTTCATGCCCTCACCCCCTTAGTGTCTGTGTCCATTGGTTATGCTTATATGCATGCATACAAGTCCTTTGGTTGATCTCTCCCCCATACCCCCACCCTCCCCTACCTCCCTCTGAGGTTTGAGCAGCTGATCGATGCTTCTCTGTCTCTGGATCTCTTTGTGTTCATCAGTTTGTGTTGTTCATTATAATCCACAAATGAGTGAGATCATGTGGATATTTATCTTTTTCTGACTGACTTGTTTCACTTAGCATAATGCTCTCCAGCTCCATCCATGCTGGTGCAAATGGTAGGAGTTCCTTCCTATTTACAGCAGCATAGTATTGCATTGACCATTGCACCAAAAAAATTAAGATACCTATGAATAAACTTTACTAAGGAGGTAAAAGACCTCTACTCAGAAAACTACAGGACGTTGAAAAAAGAGATAGAGGAAGACATAAACAGATGGAAGAACATACCGTGTTCATGGATTGGTAGAATCAACATCATCAAAATGTCCATACTACCCAAAGCAATCTATAGATTCAATGCACTCCTCATTAAAATACCAATGGCATATTTCACAGACCTAGAACGAACTCTCCAAAAATTCATCTGGAATAAAAAAAGAGCCCAAATAGCTGCAGCAATCCTGAGAAAGAAGAACAAAGTAGGAGGGATCTCAATACCAGATATCAAGCTGTATTACAAAGCCACTGTTCTCAAAACTGCCTGGTACTGGCACAAGAACAGAGAACTCAGAAATCGACCCAAACCACTATGCTCAATTAATATTTGACAAAGGAGGCAAGAGCACACAATGGAGTCAAGACAGTCTCCTCAATAAATGGTGTTAGGAAAATTGGACAGATACATGCAAAATAAAATGAAACTAGGCCACCAACTTACACCATACCCTCAAAAAAACCAAACTCAAAATGGATAAAGGACTTAAACATAAGATGGGAAACCATAAAAATATTAGAGAACATATTTAGTTTTGTAAGACACCTCCAACTGTCTTCCAAAGTAGCTGTACTATTTTGCCTTCCTACCAACAATGAAGGAGAGTTTCTGTTGCTCTACACCCTTGTCAACATTTGCTGTCATCACTGTTCTGGATTTTGGCCATTCTAATGGGTGTGTAGTAGAATCTCATTGTTGTTTTAATTTGCATTTCCTTGATGCCAAATGTGGAGTATCCTTTCGTATGCTTAGTATCTTCCTTGGTGATGTGTCTGTTAAGTCTTTGGTCCCTTTTTAAAATCACATTGTCATCTTACTGTTGAATTTTAAGAGTCCTTGGATATATTTTGGATAATAGGTGTTTATCAAATGTACCTTTTGCAAACACCTTTTCCTACTCTGTGGCTTGTATTTCTCCTTGACCTTATCTTTTGCTGAGCGAAGTTTTTAATTTGAGCATAGCTTATCAATTATTTCTTCCATGCATTATGCATTTGTTTTTCTATCTAAAACGTCATCACTATATCCAAGGTCATCTAGGATTCCTCCTATGTTATCCTCTAGGAGTTTTATAAGTTCGTATTTTACATTTAGGTCTCTGACCCATTTTGAGTTAATTTTGTGAAGTTGTAAGGTCTGTGTCTAGATTCATTTTTGCATGGGAAGTTCAGATGTTCCACTAACATTTCTTGAAACGATTAAGAAATTTTTGTTAGTGACAGTTATGTTTATTGTTATATATGTGAAAAAATTTCAATTCATATACTTTTAATATGTGTAATTTATTGTATTCTAATCATACTACAGTAAAATTGCTTTTTAGAAGTAAGTTTTGGACACAGACAACAGGGGGGTGAGGGCATGAGTGGGGGGTTGGGGGGTTAATGGGGGGATGAGGATACATATGTAATACCTTAATCAATAAAAAAATTAAAAATAAATAAATAAAGTAAGTTTAACACAAAAATAATAAAACATATAGATTCTGCTGAAGGATTGTGTCCACATGCACACTTCTAAAAACAAACAATACTAGACACCTAATGAGAACAAGAAATTAACCAGTTGACAATCTAAAATTCATGTCACAGTCAAACTTACCTAAACAAGATTTGTCTCTCTACCAGTAGCATCAGCATTTAATGGGAGCTTGTTAAAATGCAGATTCTTAGATATCAGAGCAGACCTATTCAATCTAATTCTGGGGGTAAGGCCTGGTAATCTGTGTTTAAGCAATCTAGCCAAATGGTTCTTATGCAAGCTTGACAGTTGCTAAAGAGCTGTATTCTTGTTATCCTAATTATAGTACATCAAATATTGCTTTGTACCATATAATTACAAAAATAAAATAGAAATAACACAAAAATACTATAATCATGTTATCCAATTCAATCATTGTTTTCATTTGTCCATTAAAGTAGTGCCTCGTCCATATATTTATATAATGTTTGCATTTTACAATATTATATTCTAATCCATATCATATTATAATCTAAAATAATTTTAATCTTAATTGACATTATAGTAGTTTATCCTAATTTCAATTTTTTCTACACACAGAAATCAAATATTTTTCTGTTTGTACCTTCCTTGAGAAACTATTCTTAAAATAATTTTTTTATTCCCATGATCATGTACATTCTTATTGTGATTATAAAGTCCCCTTCCTATAAAAAAATAACATTTTTATGAGTTCCTTTGAGTCACAATCTAGGCTCTACTTCTAAGTAAATTTGTCTGTGATCCTTTTTAATACTAGTTTATTATATATGATCCAACTGTATCACAAAATGTCATTCTTTGTATAATTTCTACTAACTCTAACTCTTATTTTTTTCTGAATTTTGGGCAACAATATGTGCCATACATTTTATATAATCCATTAAGAAAGTTCATTCATTGAATGAATATTTATTGAATATTTTTTCTGTTGGGCATTAGCAATACAATGATGAAGAGAACATGATTGATTAGCTTAAGAGGTAATAAAGATGGTGGAGTCAAGATTTTAACAAATTTCTGCCTGAGGTAACTGGGTTGCTTTATTTCCTGCAATAGGGAAGAAGGTAGAAAGTTAATAAATTCAATTGTTTGTTTATATTAAGCTTGCTTTGGGGACAATTATAAAACTTCTCTTTGTGCTAACTCTTCATCTGTAAAATGGAAATAGTATTTACCTCATATTGTCATTGAGAGGATTAAATAGGATAAAAACAGGGAAAGAATTTAGAATAAACTCTGGCATGTAGAAAATAAATAATACATTTTTGCTGCAATTATTGCTGTTGAGTTGTAGTTGCCTGTGTGATATTCAAGTGGAGATATTTAAGACAGTTGGCCCTGTGAGCTAAGCTTTTAGGGAAAAATGTGGTGATATTTGAGATTTCTCAGGGAAAGAGAGAGAAAGGATCAGAAAAGGAATCCAGAATAATACCATTATTTAAGGGATAGGGAAAGGAGAGAGAGAGAGAGAGAGAGAGAGAGAGAGAGAGAGAGAGAGAGAGAGAGAGAGAGAGAGAAGTTTATTTCACAAAGAAATGCAAGCATAATTTTTATCCAAATATAGACAGGCAGCAAAAACCAGGTGTGTGTGTTTTTAAGTTTGACCTTCATATATAGACACACTATGCCATTTTCTATGTTTGTGTTAGCAAATTACTGTAAAATCTAGATTAAATTATTGCCTGACAGCCAGTAGCAAAGGGTAGGCACACAACAAATGCCTGCTTCCTACCATCTATATTAGGAATTAGGTAAAGGACCTCCCTCACACTCTCCTCATGGAAATCTCTATAGTTTCTACTGCAGGAAACATTCTACCTTTCTAAGGCTAGGGATTGGTCCTGCAATTATTTTGGCTACTCTCCAGGAGTTCCCCTTCTATCTTCCTTGGTTATATTACTCAGTCAGCTACATAGGACCACATTATCTATACTATAAAAGGCTAATACGCAAAGTGTCCCCTAGGAGTTCAACCATGAGACCAGGAGTTCAATTGCTCGCTATGATGTGCACTGACCACCAGGGGGCAGTGCGGATATGGTGGGGTGCTGAGGGAGTGAGGAAAGGAGGAGGCGGGGAGGCAAGGGGGAACCGCATGGTGGCAGCGCTTGGGTGGTGAGGGAAGGATGAGACGGGGAGGTGTGGAACCTGATCAGCCCTGATCACCGGCCAGGCCTTGGGACCTGACCCGTGCACAAGTTTCGTGCACCAGGGCTCTAGTTTGACTATACTGTGAGGAGATTTCACAATATATAATTTATTGGTATATGATTTATGAAATTAAAACCCTGTAATTTCAATTTCTAGTTTATTTCTTTCTCATCTGTAACCCAGACAGCAATTATGCTTATCGGAAAATGTAGCTCTCTTCAAGCATTATCCTCAAGTTTTGGCTGAGATAGGCTCTAAATACTAGCAGAGATCCCACATAAGGAAATCTACTAGAACTAGATTTTTTTTCCCTTCTAACTTCCATTCTGACTGTCACTTGTGATCAGATTTCTACTACCAGTTCTACCAGGAATGGGCTATGTAATGATTTGAGGCAATTCAAAACTAAAATTTTTAAATATTTTCTTTCTCTTCTTTCCCTCTATTTCCTTCAAAATAATTAAGTTGAGGTTGTTGAATACTAAGTTATCATAATTATATAACTAATTAAAATTAAAAGAGCTATATTTATAGAAACATGTAGTAATATGTCAATAATAATTGTCAAAACTACAGGAATGTTTAGCCCTACCATTAACTGACTAACATTTGCTTTATTGGTTTTGAAGTTGTAAGTGGAAACTGACCAGAGCAGACTTTTCAAAGTATTTATATACACTGAGTAGCCAGATTATTATGATCTCTGAACGCATAATAATCTGGCCACTCAGTGCATGAATTCGTGCATGGGTGGGGTCCAGCCAGCCAGGCCAGGGGGAGGGGACATGGGCGGTTGGCCGGCCTGCCTGCTGGTCAAACTCCTGGTCAAGGGGACAATTTGCATATTAGCCTTTTATTATATAGGATATACACTGAGTGGCCAGATTATTATGCGTTCAGAGATCATAATAATCTGGCCACTCAGTGTATACTAGAATACTAGAGGCCTGGTGCACGAGTTCGTGTATGGGTGGGATCCAGCCAGCCTGCCCCAAATGGGGCGAATCAGGGCTGGGCTGGCATTGGAGAGGGGCTGCGGGAGGTTGGCCACCAACCCTGGCCCTTATCAGGGCCCTGTCAGGTCCGGGCCAGCCGGTGAGGGCGCTGTGGGAGGTGGGCTGGCCCCACTCCCGATGGGGTTGGGGGGTGCCAATCGGGAGTCGGCGGCTGGGTAGAGGGGCCACGGGAGGTTGGGGGGGGCGATCAAGGCCCAATCAGGCCAATTGGCCACTGCAGCGGGCATCATAGCGACTGGTCATTTTGGTTGTTCTGGTCGCTTAACTTACATATATATAGATTATAGTATGATTCAATATAATAAGGAATTTATTCTGTAAAAAATTATCCTAGATATCTAGACTAAACTTAGTATTTACCACACACATGTGCACACACACTCTCACACATACACACTGGGGATATGAATAAAAGTCTACTGTATCATAACCTCTAAGGGAATGTGCCTCCAATGGCTCATTAATTAATTGTCTTGTAGATGCGGATGCTTTGTCTTTTTTAGGTGCTGCCTAGGCTGTCACTGTGGATAGAATCTAGTGAAAGGGATCCCAGATGAGGTCCAGAATCTCTGGGCAGAGACTCAGCCTTTAAGCCTTAGGAAAGCAGAGGAACTGCTTGCAGCCCTATAGTTGGGTACCTGTATTATGAGGCGATGAGCCCTTGGGATTTTTAAACTTAGTAGTGGTGAATTTTTTTTCTGTTGGGGTTTACACTCTTACTATGATTGGCTGTAAGCAAGCTAACTAACCCTAATGTGTTGATTAAATTATATATATTAGTACATATGGAAGGTCTGCTACCCCCATCTAGCTGGCTGTACAGATATGCATGCACATCAGGCAGCCTTAGATTCTGATAAGATACTGATGAGTAGACACTCAATGGTAGGTAAGCAGCTGATAGATGTATAAATACTGATAAGATACTGATGAGTGGAGCCCTAGCCAGTTTGGCTCAGTGGATAGAGATCAGCCTGCAGACTGATGGGTACTGGGTTTGAGTTTGGTCAAGGGCACATGCCCAGGTTGCAGGCTCGATCCCGAGTAGGGGCATGTAGGAGGCAGCCAATTGGTGATTCTCTCACCATTGATGTTTCTATCTCTTTCTCCCTCTCCCTCTCTGAAATTAATTAATTAAATATATATATATATATATATATATATATATATATATAATCTAATAATAGACAAATATGCAAATTGACCGCACCTTCGCTACACCCAAGCCACGCCCACCAACCAAGCCACGCCCACCAACCAATCAGGATGGATATGCAAATTATCCCAACAAAGATGGTGGCTAATTTGCATATCGCGACAGCGTAGAAAGAAGCCAAGAGCTGCAGAAGGGAGCAAAGCTGCAGAGAAGCAAGCAAGCCGGGGAGGAGGAGAAGGGAGGAGCGGAGGCGGGGCTGGGGGAGAAGGAAGTTGAGCAGGCGGGGCCTGGGGAGAAGGGGCGGGGCCGGGGGAGAAGGGAGGAGCGGAGGCAGGGCCAGGGGAGAAGGGAGGAGCGGAGGTGGGGCCGGGGGAGAAGGAAGTTGAGCAGGCGGGGCCGGGGGAGAAGGGGCGGGGCCGGGGGAGAAGGGAGGAGCGGAGGCAGGGCCAGGGGAGAAGGGAGGAGCGGAGGCGGGGCCATGGGAGAAGGGAGGAGCGGAGGCGGGGCCGGGGGAGAAGGAAGGAGCGGAGGCGGGGCCAGGGGAGAAGGAAGGAGCGGAGGGGGGGCCGGGGGAGAAGGAAGGAGAGCGGGCTGGCGGAGAAGTTAGAAAAATAGGGGGGCTGGCGGAGAAGTTAGAAAAACAGGGGGGCTGGCGGAGATCGCGGGGCGGGGGACAAGGGAGGAGAGCAGGCAGGGTTGGGTAGAGTGCAGCAGGAAACCCTATTGCAGGATTTTTCCTGCAACGGGAATGCTAGTATATATATATATTCTAAAGATACTGCTGAGTGGACCCTCAATGGTAGGTAGGCAGCCCTCTTTTGCTGGTGTTAATAAGTGCTATGGTCAGAACTGGAACTTGAGTCACAATTCAAATAATAATTCTGAGTAGAGGAATTATTAGCGGTTTTCTCTTTAGTTTTGTTTTCAACAATAAATGTATTCCTTTTTGTATTAAATTTATAATCAGGAAAAAAAATTCATGTTCTAGAAAGAGCCTTTCTGGCTTATTTATCTCCAATCAGCTAATGAATTTCCATTCTGGATAATCCTGCAACTCTTCTACTCTATAACAAATCTGAAAGCTTCTCTGATTTTTTTACTTCTTTTCATCCCTGCACCATACTTATTTCATTTAACCTTTGTAGACCTATTTTCCTGGGTTGATGACCATCTTTCCTGTTAAACTTTTTATGTCAGTATGGTTAAACCTCACTTCATCACTGATATGCTTTTTACTTTTACAAGAAAACATGAGATTACATGACCATATGTGATATAAATTCAGAATGATTTGTGTTTTATCACTCATATCTTAAAGGTTTCCCCACATTAGTGGATTCTGTATATTTTGTATTATTAAATTATTTTCTCTAGATAGTTATTTGATCCTTCTGATTCTCAGTCATTACTGTGCTTGAAAATTCATAAATGACCTTACCTTTCATTCCATTTTATCTGCAGGGGGAGAGAGGATTTCCAGGTTTGGAAGGCCATCCAGGTTTGCCTGGATTTCCAGGTCCAGAAGGGCCTCCAGGGCCTCAAGGACAGAAGGTATGTGTCAAGTTGCCAACCAGTAATACCAGAGGAATTAAGCCAGGTCACATATATAAATAGGTGTCAAATCAACTAAAAAGTTGTTGACTTATAGCCATAAACTAATATTTAAATAAAACAATAGAATAGCTGAGAGTTCTTCATTGGTTTAAAAAAATGAATATTACTGCCATAATAAAATGCTTTTGGAAGATGCTGTTAATTGTATGTGATTATTGGGATTCTTAACAAAAATTAAGTTCTGTCAGGATTTTACCTGAACTGAAGAAAGCTGAATTGCCAGGTATCAGAGTAGCTGATTAAGACAGACAAATTGGAAGCAACAGTGAAGCTTTTAGCCACTGACTGTGACAGTATAAGCAAAAAGTTAAACCAGAAAAAGTGTCCACTTCCCCACCGTTCCATTTTTTTTTCTCAGGGAAGAGCACCAGTGAGGCTCAGATGGATCAGCACAGACATGGAAAATTGTTTTACTGCTGAGAGAGCTTGGAGCAAAAAATTCCTGTTCTTTTTCATGGACCTAGGGGTGGGGAGGGGGAAGGGAGAGGGGAAAGAGTTGGAGTGGAAAACTACTAAGTCAGAGTACAGAAGAAGTGTCCTCAAGGTTCCTCCCTCCCTCTTCCCCTGTCTTTTCACACAGGCTTCAGAGGCCTTTCAATGTAAATATGCGTAAGAGCATGACCAGTCAGGGGGCCAGAGTCCTTGACTCCAACTTCCTTCAGCTACTGCTAGGTATAGGATATGCACCAAGTCTGGTCTACAACAGGCCTTTGTAATTGTCTGTAGTTGGACCTGAAAAATCATACATATGATTTTAGCTAGATGTCTCAGTTCCATTCCTTGATATTTCAGGACCCATGTGAGAAACATAGGCTACCCCATTATGAACCTGAATGGGTTGGGCTTTGAAGGTAAAAAAAAAAAAAAACAAACACAGGGTAATTAATCTGAGGCCACAGTAGATAATGGTCATGATTAAAATCATTGAAGTCTGCATGGGGGATTGAGTGTAACCATGAGCTCTAACCATTGCTAAGCCAGGAATAAATGACCCATAGCCCACCAGATCTACTTTAGAAAGTCAGGAGTCTTTTTTTCTTAAATCTTGTGATAGAAATTTCTACTTTGCCAGTTTCAGTGATCTCAGTGCAACATGAAATGCTGGCAATAGCAAAACTCCTCCTTGGCTGGCCAGCAGGAAGTTGAAGGCTATGCTGTTATTCAACACTACTTGGGCAAGAAGTTGAGGCCAGCTTTTTGTGCTTCCAAAGCTGAAGTAGTGTCATTAATGATTTCAGTAGAGGTAAAGGACCGGGTACACACTATGTTTTCTAAATGAATAACCCTGACATTGAGAAAAGTTGCCTGAAGTATACACATGAGCAGATAGTAATATCACATGACAAATCTCCTGAGTAACTAGAGTCTACCTGGTTTTGAAGTTCTCTTTTTATTCTACTTAGTGTGATATGCTCAATGGGAGGGGCTTGTTTGAATATGTGGAAGTTTTTTATGAATGCCCCATAAGTAAATGTTACATTGGTAGGAATATCGAAGGCCTTACTTTTAGAAAAGAAATAATACCTAAAAGGGGGCACACACAGTGCTGGGAGTTTGAGTCATTAATTACCATGGGGCAATCAGTTAGAAGACTTTCCTGGTGGGTAGTGTCCTTTAGTGGAATTGTAAAATTTGTGTATCGTGGGGGCAAGTATAGGAAAGGAGAAGCCCACCTCTATGGAGGTCAAAATAGCCCCAATGGCAGATCCCATATCTCTGTTCCCAGAAACTTCAGCTAATCTCATCTCAGAAAGGAACAAGTTGACATCTGTCCAACTGTGGCAATGCAATCAGGTCCAGTGTAATAACTTTGGGGTATCTGAGGTATTAAAAATTCCATATTTAGATAAGTGTCCACTTATTGCATTTAGTGGCACAGCAGTCAGACATTAATCTGCCAGGTTGGGTTGTAGGTGACATATATAGCAATTTGTCAAATTTAAAGTGGTGTCAACCACCTGAGACAAGAGTGTCAATGAATTTGGTGAAGTGGAAGTCTCACAGGTTATTCTATGGTAGAGAAAGAAGAGAGAATAGATCCATGTAACCTCTCCTTCAATTCCCAGGTTCATGATCCTGAAGGTGCTATCATCCTATCAGTTGGAAAGACTTTTCCCCATTGATTGCAATATGGGCAGTCTCTCCTATACCATGAGCAAAGATGGCATGTTATATGTATGTTAATATGGGGAATTGTAAGATTGGGAGAAATATATATATTTTTAAAATGTCTCTTTTGGTTCATTGCCCTTTACCATCTGTATTAGGTAGATTGGTGAACTGATATATGAAAGGGCATCTTCAGTTCATTTGCCTGAAGGAAAGTTGTTATAAAACTTAATTTTTTCTATGTAATCGTGGCACATCCTGTCATTAGAGTAGGAATTCAAATGCATACTCATTAGGTAGTCATCCTAATAAAGGGGAAAATTAATTTAAATGCATAACTACATTTTAACACTTACATATACCAGAGCATAGAGTGTAGGGGTATGGTTGAGTATGATCTCCGAGGAGGTGGCATTATATCAAGGTAGTTTTGTTAGATTTAAAAGTGTTATGTTTGATCGAGCAATTGAATCAATACCCCTTCCCTGGGAACTGAGTTCCAGGCCATTTTGCAATGGACATTCCCTTTCGCTGAGACCACATTCCACTTGCTAAGACCATTATCTCTCCCCTCCAGACCTGCACAGAGAATTCTCTGCCTAGAAAAAGCCCACCAAAGTCCTTTAGAAACCTCTGATGCCTGTCACTGGGGGCTGGCGCCACTTTGGGACTCAACCACCTGGTGTGCAGATGATCGAATAAATTTGGAATCCCTCACCATTTTGGCCTGGTGCGTTCTTCCTTTGGTGACCCTAACATTTGGTGCTAAAACATGAGGGGGTTCCATGGGCCATCATCCAGGCTTTGATCACTCTGAGTTTGCTACTCAGAGAGCAATAGGCAGTGGCAGCTCGTCCTGGGCTTATCTCTGAATCCTACTCGGGTGACTCAACTGCTGGCCTTGATTAGGCCTCCCTCCCTTATGGATCCTCCTAAACCAGCCAAGGAGGATGCTGAATCAGGAATCTTTCCTTCTCCATTGCTGATAATGCCTTACCACTTTAGCCTCATGCGTTTCTCCTTCAGCAACCCTAAGAAAGAGCAGAAGGGACCTGTGTTAAATTTCCTGAATAAAACTTTACACTAAGGAAAAGCAAGATTTTAAATGACTGCATAGACTCTAAGTAGATGAAACACTCTAGAGAATTCCCTTGTCCAATGAGGTGCAAAAACAATAGAATGTTTCCTGTGCATCCAGGAGTAGCACATAAGTAGCAGAGAGAAGTGAAAGAGTCACGTGGATGGAAATGAACACAACTCAGTGGCAATCCATGCAAACTATTGGTATGAGACATCTCAATGAATTCCCGCTTGGACTAGACTGTCTCACCCTTCAACAGCATGGAACTCCTCAAGCTCCCCATAGTTTAGGCAGTCTTGTGAAAATGAGATGGGAACACAAATTGACTGAGGGAAAATTTCAGCTATATTAGTGAAATGAATGCTTTGAAACAGAAATTAAGAGTCCAAATTTGGCAACACATCACATCCAGCATAATAAGAAACTATAGAAAAATAATTTTTTATTTCTTGCATCTGAGTTTACCTCGGATTAAGGGCTGAATTCCATGCACACCATGCTGAGAAGTAATAATTTTAATAAAATTGTGTCAGATTTAAAAAGTTAACTATATCAGAATTCATTTGGAATAATTTAGCATTAACTGGGACTATTCTACAGTAGTATGATCATTTTTAAAGGTGTGGTTGTATACAGTTTAAACTTAGAAAGCATTCCTGTTGTTTGATTTGATTCCATTTCAATATGCATAAAATGAGAAGGTTAGACTGCTTTCTAAATTTTTGGGATTCTGAATTTGAAGCACTTTTGTCTCCAATATGACTTCATACTTTCCCACATAGCCAAATTTATACTTGTTATGTGATTGGGAATTATGGTACATGTGTATATGTTATCATATATACTAAATCTGCATACTCCTATATATGAAAGTTAAATGTATAAAACAAATATACATATATATGTATATATAAATGTTTCCAAAGCATTTATCTATTATTAAAAATAAAGTTTCATTGCTGGTCTTGTAAGAGCTATACAATTTTCTTAAATATATACCTATAACTGCAGCAGTTCACCTATTTAAAAATTTTGGAATTCTATTCATTTTTATTCTTAAGACCACCTCAGATTTAAAGGCTACCTTATTGTATGTTTAAAGTATATTATAACAGTGTGGTAGTTAATAAAACACTATTTTTTTCTTTTGACAAATAAATAAATTTTAATTAAATTTTGGTAGATATACATTCACTTAATTCAAAGTAAATTAACATAAGGAAAAAAATCGTCTTCCCACCTGTGTCCATTAGCCACTGAGTTCTCCATATCCCTTATAGGTACCCATTTATGTTATTTTCTTGCAGATGTAACTCAGATACACTTTTAATTATTTTTGTTTATAAAATGGTAGTATATTTAACACATTATTTTACATTTGCTTTTTACTTAGTATACTTGTAGATATCCCATATCAGTATACACAAAACCTCATTATGTTTATAACTGCTTTTTATTTCATTGTGTGTATAAACCATAATTAAGCTATGCCCTATTTAAGATAATTTAAGTAGTTTTCAAATTTTTGTTATTAAAAATAGTGTTACTAAGATATACATTTTTCAATTATAGTTTACTTTCAATATTATTTTGTATTGGTTTCAGGTGTACAGCGTAGTGGTTAGACAATCATATACTTTACACAGTGATCCCCTGATATTTCCAATACCTGCCTGGCACCATACATAGTTATTACAACATTATCGACTATATTCCCTATGCTGTACTTTACACCCCCATGACTATTTTGTAACTGCCAATTTGTACTTCTTAAACTCTTCACCTCTTTCACCCAGTAAGATATACAATGCTAATAATTTTATTTTCCCCAATAAGGCATTATATCTGTAAGGTTATTAGAAGTGGTATTGCTGAATCAGATAGTACACGTATTTAAATATTTTTATGAATATTGCTCCACAAGAAGTAATATGGTTAATTCTTTTTATTTTTCAATTACAATTTACTTTCAATATTATTTGTATAGGTTTCAGGTATACACCATAATGGTTAGACAATCATTATATGATTTATTCTTTTTTAATATTTTTAAAAATTGATTTTTATAGAGAGAGGAAGGGAGAGGGAGAGAGAAACATCAATGTGAGATGTCTTATTTCTGCCTTTAGTGGGAAAACACAAAATATTCATTGTGCAAATGGTCTTCTAGTTGTTTAAAAATAGAATTAAGTTTTCTCATTAGAAGTACATCTATTGTGGAAAGAGTAGAATATTAAGGTTTTGTAAAAGCAAGGTATGGTAGGCAGAATAATACCCACCCCCTAAATATATCCATGACATAATCCTCAGAACAACTGAAATTAAGTTTGCAGATGGAATTAAAGTTGGTAATCAGCTGGTCTTAAACAAGGGAGATTATTCTAGACTAGAGGCCCAGTGCACAAAATTCGTGCATGGGAGGGAGGGTGTTCCCTCAGGCCGGCCTGCACCCTCTCCAATTTGGGACCCCTCGGGGGATGACTGCTGGCTTCTAACCACTTGCCTGCCTGCCTGCCTGCCTGATTGCTCCTAACTGCTTCTGCCTGCAGCCTGATCGTCCCCTAACCACTCCCCTGCCAGCCTGATTGACACCTGACTGCTCCCCTGCTGGCCTGATCGCCCCCAACTGCCTTCTCCTGCCGGCCTGATCACCCCCAACTGCATCGGGAAGTGGGCAGCAAAAAATAGAAGACATCCCTCCCTATTGCACACAGACCCTATGTACAGGTCCACCTGGCCCAGGCCGGCGGGATGCTTGGCACATTCTCGGATCCCTGCTCAGGGGTGGGAGGGGTGACTGGTGGCAGCACATGTGAGAGGGGACCTCCAGGTGGCCACTCTGGTCCTGGCTACTGGTCCTGGCACTTCCTGGTCCTCAGTTCCTTCTTGGTCCTGTCTGCAGCCCTAGTTCCCCTACCTGGCTCAGCCTCCCCTCTCCATCCTGGCCTCAGATAGCCCCCTGGGCTCCTGGGGGCTCTGTCCTCCCCTCCCAGCCTGGAGGTCCTGATGGGAGGTTATGGCTTCTCAGAGACAGCCCTGCCACTCGTGTTCACACAGGGGAAGGGGTGCGTGTGGCAGAAGCAGCTGTGTAAATGCGGGTACAGGGGCAAGTCCTCCAGGGTCACTTGGACAGTTTGCTGATGATGCACATCAGGGCTGTGTCCTTGTCCTTGAGGCATTGGTTGTCAGCCTGGAGGTTGGACAGGCCCTTCAGCTCCTCTTTCAGCTCAGCAGCCTTGTGTTCCAGGGCCCTGCACTCAAATCTCTCCAGCTCCAGGAGGGCCAGCCTCTGTGCAAAGCTCTTCTGCCTCTGCTTGGCGCACTCCAGCTCCACCTTGAGCTGCGCCAGCCATTAATGTGGTCTCCATCAGGGCCTCACGAAATCTCTCGTTCTCAACACGCATCTCTGTGTAGAGCTTCCTGAAGCCTCCCTCGGGCTCTTCTGATTCAGGCTGGGGTTCTGGGTTAAGGGCCTGCTGCCTCCAGGGTGAAGGGCTGGATTTTGGGCTGATGTCCGCTGGCTTCACCTCCTCCCCATCCACAGGCCCTCTGCTCTCCTTGCCAACTCTGCGGTACTCCCTGGAGGCCTGTGGTCCCTGTCCCTGCCCATCAGGCACCTCTACTCTCTGGGCAGGGCCATTAGAATTCTCAACCCCAGGGACTCGGGGCTGCCAAGAAAGGTCCAGGCTCTGTGCAGCCCACTCTTGATTGGGATGGGAGAGTCCGATCAGGGGCAGGCTGGTTGGGGGATGGGCCGCAAGGTTAGCAGGCCCCATCCCCTGATTGGGCCGGTTCTCTGGCTACATTGGGTGGCGGCAGTTCACTGGAGCGGGTGGGAGCCACCACTGCCTGCGGGAGCTGGGGGGAGGGACCGTGAGGTCAGTAGTTCAGCCCACTTGCCAGTCAATGCCACTTCATGGCAACCGGTCATTTGGTTGTTTCAGTCATCACGGCCCCTGGCTTTTTATATATATGGATTGTCTGTGTGGCCCTAGTGTAATCACAAGGGTTCTTTAAATGTAGAAGAAGAAGGCAGAAGAAGCAGTGTCAGAGTGACTTAAGTTATAAAGAATCATTCAGCCATTACTGGCTTTGAAGGTTTAAGAAGGCCATGAGCTGAAGAATGCTGGTGGCTCTAGAACAGGGGTGGGGAACCTTTTTTCTGCCATGGGCCATTTGGAGATATATAACATCATTCGAGGGCCATACAAAATTATCAACTTAAAAATTAGCCTGTTATACAAATACATATCTATCAACAAGTGAATCTAAAAATCGAGTGAATAAAAAATCTGATGAACAGAATAAACTGGTGAACATAATAGAATCAGGGGCATAGAAAGGGAGTGGACTGACAATTCTAGGGGAGAAGGGGGTGTGGGGGGGTGCGGGAAGAGACTGGACAAAAATCGAACACCTGTGGACGAGGACAATGGGGGGCGTTAAGGGCATGGGGTGGGGTGGGAACCGGATGGAGAGGAGCTATGGGGAGAAAAAAGAGGAACAACTGTAATAATCTGAACAATAAAGACTTATTTAAAAAAATTAGCCTGTTATAATTTGGTCAAACATTGAAGTAACTCACCCTTAATGCTTTGGCAGAGCCAAACCTAATGATTTTGTGGGCCCTATGCGGCCCTCAGGCTGGACATTCCCCATCCCTGCTCTAGAAGTTGGAAAAAAAGATAGGAAGTGGATTCTTCCCCTAAAGCAGGTTGAGAACCGCTAGCAGGGTCGCCTAAGACCATCGGAAAACACAGATATTTACATTACGATTCATTAACAGTAGCAAAATTAAAGTTATGAAGTAGCAACGAAAATAATTTTATGGTTGGGGGTCACCACAGCATGGGGAACTGTATTAAAGGGTCGCGGCATTAGGAAGGTTGAGAACCACTGCCCTAAAGCCTTCAGAAAGTAACACAGCTCTGCCACTGGAACACCTATCATACCTCTGACTTCCAGAAATGTAAGGTTGTGCTGTTTTAGCTGCAATGTTTATAGTAATTTATAACAGCAGCATAGGAAACAAATATGCAAGGTAACCTTTTCTCAAAATAAAACTTTTCACAGAAGCCCCACATAAAACAGATAAAAACAGAGCTGTGCTAATTGAAGGAGGGCTGTGTCATAGTGATAGAGGAGGTTGGACAGGCCCTTCAGCTCCTCTTTCAGCTCAGCAGCCTTGTGCTCCAGGGCCCTGCACTCAAATCTCTCCAGCTCCAGGAGGGCAGGCCTTTTTATCATATAATAACTTACCTCAGTACTTTCCGTTTCAATAATACTAGTAAATACTTTTTCCTTGGGTATGTAAATTTCTCAATAATCTTCACTAAGGTTCACAAAATTTAATGATCTCATTTTATAATAAAAAATTGGTTATTTGAGGGCTATTTGAAAGGGAAAAACTAAGTATGTTGTATTTTTCAGGGTGATGATGGAAATCCAGGGCCACCAGGACCAAAAGGGATCAGAGTAAGTGATATGTGCTTATATGTCAAATATGTTGTTGGTAAAAACAGAGAAAAAGCAAATAAAGTGTTATGAGACAACAGAAGAAAAGACTCACATTGAAATGCAAAAATATTCAGTCTTTAAAAAATTAAAAGAGTTGCTATATGTCTATAATTAGCCCTTAGTATTTGGATAGTTATATTTACATATACAGATGTCTATACACACTAATGTAAGAATATTTTAAAGTAGCTTATGGTTAAAAATTACAAAGTGATTCATTCTAACAAATTGCCAATTCACTTAAAATACTAGTATATATCATACAAATGGTTTAAACCAGAAATTTCTAATCATTGTGATCATCTCAGTTCTCTGGTTTAACAGGGCTGGGCCCTCAGACTGTGTACCCTCCCAGTGTTATCATATACACATATTATAATTTTGTGTATCTTGAAGAGAATACATGGGAATCAATGGTTTAAACCACTGTGTTAAAGAGTAACTATTTTTTGGAAGAATACAATATTACTTCAATATACTTAAAAACTCATTCCATATTCAGATTTCCTCAATTGTCTCAAAGATGTCTTTTTATAATTGATTTGTTCTAACCAGAATCGAAGCAAATTACATATATTGCATTTGGTTGGTGTATTTATTAAGCTTCTTTACCATGCCATTGGAGAAACTGGGTCATTTGTATTATACTATGTTCCACATTCTGAAAGTAACTGATTGTTTATTCATGATGTCATTTAAATTGTTCCTCTGTTCCCCAATATTTTCTGCAAATTGGAGGTTGCCTTGGAAGAGGTACTAGAGAACTTTCTGGGGATACAGAAAGAGCTGTACACTTAAGATTTGTCAATTTTATTGTATGTAAATTATACTGCAAAAACTAAAGAAAATAGAAACATGTACCAATAAAAAAATCTTGATGTGTTTGTAACCATCAAGTGTGTGGTTCAGAACATTTCTCAGAAGAATTATATATATATATATCGATCACTTCAATAAAGTTTTGTGACTAGTGAAAAAAAATAACACTTTATAGGTCATGCTATGTACTTTCTATTCAATTACTTCTTATGGCCCAAATATCTGTCTAATCCCCCTTTTTATGCTAGGTTTAATCAGTGGTCTCAGGATTATGAGCCTGATTCTGCCAACAAAAATGTCCCCATCAGCTTTCACTTAGTGGTGTAGCATCCATCCATGATCATTGTCTAGATCCATTTTTTTTTCATTCAGAGTTGCAAAGTGATGATTTTAAAAATTCTATTAACCCTTCATTTATTAACTAGAATTCTAATTTATCAGCTGGAATTCTAATAGGGTAATGAGTTGCTATACCAGCAACTTCAAGTGATGATGAAGGAAGGTTGTTTTGAATGTATTATCCTTATAAACACATAGAATTTATTAGTTTCAAACAATTGTGCTCATTATTCTTTTGTTATTGTTTAAAGTATTACATATGTCACCTTTTTCCCCCATTGACACCCAACCGTCCACTCCCACCCCTGAGGGCAAGACCCCACCGCCCCAGTGTCCGTGTCCATTGGTTATGCTAATATGCATGCATACAAGTCCAAATTATGCCATCTTTGGTCTGTGGATGCCCTTTCAAGTTGGTCCCTGTCCTGTTCCCTTTTGACAAAACTCTATTGATCTTTGATAACTTCCTTGATTTCTGATACAAGACCCTTCAGGCTTATTTTGTACATTTTCTCTCCAGATCTGTAATTGGCCATGTCTCTGATTTCAGGTTCTTTTTAGTGAAAATTGTGATTTAGATATAACAGTCTGAATGTTAGGGGTTTTCATTGCTATTGGATTTGTCATTGTTTTGATGTCTTTTCAGTGGACAGAATTAGAAAATAGATATTTTTAAGAGAAAAATATCATGCATTCATATTATTCCAATCAAAATTTAAAATGAATAGGTTTTTGTATACTTATTCTCTCCCTGCCAGCTCTCTCTCCTTAAGGTGAAAATTTTGATTCTAAATGACATTGTACCCTCCAATATACCTATGTTCCTATCTTAGTTTCAAATAGTAATTTACAAATTAACAAAATAACAATTTCAATTTTAATGGTGAGAGTAGAATTCTTAAATGCCATTATTTTTCTTTTCTTTTCATCCTTTGAATTGACTAATTTCACAGAGGAATTATAGTCAAAATATTATGTTTTGAAAGCACTTGAAGTAATTATTTTCTCTGTATTGTTATGCCAGCAACTTGATATACATTAAGTTCATTGGTTCCAGTTTGTTTGCAATTTTTAATGATTTCCTTTTACCTCATTTATTTTTTATTTTTTAATATTTTAAACATTTACATTGTTCTATAAGGTAAGGCATAGTCAGGGATGTTCCTCATCCATCCTTGCATCCCCCCATTCTGTTCCTTCCTTTTCTTTAGATAAAATCATTTTTATTATTGTTTGTACATCTTTTCATTGTTTAGTATCACTACCCTTCTTATACAATGGTAGCATATTATATATACTATTTACACTTTGCTTCTTTTACTTAATATTATATCCTGGAGACCACTGTACAGAAATCTTCCTCACTCTTTTTAACAGCTGCATGGTTTTACATTATGTAAATTTACCATAAATTCTTTAGGCATGTTCTTATTGTTTCTAATCTTCAGCTATAATTATGATTATATATTCATTTCTAAAGTTAAGCTATAATGCTTCATTGAATAAACTTGAATTTCATATTTTGTTTCATAATTTCTAGTATAACTTTGGAGTAAACCCTTAGAAATGAGTTGCTTCAAAGGGTAAATACTTGAGTAATTTTGCTAGATACTTCCAAATTTCTCTCCATGGCATTTGGATCCCATTAGGGGTGTATGAGAATACCTTTTTCCCATACCCTCACTTAAAAAGAATATTGTCAAATTTGTATTTTTGATAATCTTTACAGGGGAATTGATTGAAGAATTTTTAGGGTTATCACATTGATGATCTCTGGTGCAGATATATTTGCCAGTTACCCATCCCTGCTGAATTCAATATCCATCACAAACCTTGGAGAACCACTTTATCTTTTATAAAAGACATTTTCTTCTCCTCCTCCTCTTCCTCCTCCCCCTCCTCCTCCTCCTCCTTCTCCTTCTTTTTTTTTGTTAATCCTCACCCAAGGATATTTTCCATTGATTTTTAGAGAGAGTGGAAGGTAGGGGGAGAGACAGAGAGGGAGAAACATCTATGTGACAGAGACACAATTGGTTGCCTTCCGCGTGTGCCCTGACAGAGGCTGGGGATCGAGCCTGCAACTGAGGTACGTGCCCTTGACCAGAATCGAACCGATACCCTTCAGTCCTTGGGCTGATGCTCTATCCACTGAGCAAAACCAGCTAGAGCTAGAAAAGACATTTCATCCATTAATTTGCCACCTTTTACTAAGTACAATGAAGACAATGCTCCTTCTAATAGGAGTTTCTTCTGTAGTTTTCTATAGAGACTTTTAACATGCATAGGAGTTTTTTTCTATGATGTGTAAAAGAACAGTGAGTGGCAATAATCAGTGAGACACAGTTTATTCATTGCATTTCTAAATGTAATTTTCACAATTCCCTTAGGTAGAATATTATTTCATTTTTACTAATTGTTATTTGGTTCAAGGAATTTATTTCTTCTTATAGGGTCCTCCTGGACTTCCTGGATTTCCAGGTACACCAGGTCTTCCAGTAAGTACGATTTGGATCTTATTTTTAAATCCCTTAAAAAGAATTAAAAGATTTCTTTTTTTATGGCTGAATAACATTCCATTGTGTAAATGTACCACAACATTTTTTTTTATCTATTCATCTACTGATGGGCACTTGGGCTACTTCCAAATTTTGGCTATTGTAAATAGCACTATGTGAACATAGGGGTGCATGTATTTTTTTCTGATTGATGTTTTGGCTTTCTTTGGATATATTTCCAGAAGTGGGGTCATTGGGTCATAAGACAGTTCCATTTTTAATTTATTGAGAAAACTCTATACTATTTTCCACAGTGGATGTACCAATCTGCGTACCCACCAACAGTCTACGTACTTGCCAAGTCAGAGAAAGACAAATACCACGTGATTTCACTTATGTGTGGAATCTAATAAAATAAAATAAAAATAGAAACATTCATAAATATGGAGAAAATACTGACAGCTGTCAGAGGGGAAGGCATTGGGGGAGTGGGTGAAATAGGTGAAGGGATTAAACAAAAAACAACAACATAAAAAATGTCATAAACACTGATGACGGTATGGTGATTTGGTGACTACCAGAAAGAAATGGAGTGGGGGAAGGTAGAAGAGGGTAAAGGAGGGATAAATGGTAATAGAAGGAAACTGGATTTTGGATGGTGAACACACAATACAATATACAGATAATGTATTATAGGATTGTATACCTGAAACCTATATAATT